>NC_086368.1:15176920-15266920 GCF_036324505.1 Eleginops maclovinus | reverse complement strand
TGCACATAAACATGTTTCTGTTTGACCAATAAAAGTTATTTCACTACTGAGATGTTTCTGTTACCATAAGGTATAACATATGTTAAAATGAAGTTGCTGCTTCAAAAGCTCAGCAAGTGACAAACTGATGCAGTGGTTTTCCTAAGGGGTGCCCAAACTTTTGCATACCACTGTATATATATATATATATATATATATAGATATATTTATTACACACTATTTTTCTTTTTCGATACATTGCTGAAAAAGAAAAATAGTTTGTTACCAAAAAGTCTAAATATTCCTTTAATAGACTGGCACATAAAATAGACAATTATATTTTATTGGAACCTTCTATTACTATAATAATTATTTAAGAAATCAGATTTATAAGTGTCCCAGATTAGAAAAGCCTAGGAGTGGAAGAAGTTTTCAACAAAACATGATATTCTTACCCTTCCCTCTATTTTTTGCCTAAAAAGGATGCAACAATTGTGCTCAGTCAGATGAATGTTAAGAATAAGACACGGGTTAGATATAACCAAGGACAGGGCTCTGGATGAAAAACAAATAACTGAATGAGAGGAATGCAGCAACAGTCTGGTACAGCAACAGAAAAGCAGGCATTGTATGATATTTTAGGAAGAGACCAGTGTGTACAAAGGGCTTCTGCACTTCATAGCTCAGTATGTGGTAGGAAAGAAGAGAAGAAAAGTGAGGAAACTGTCATGAGCGTCATTGGTGTCTAAATATAGCCTTGTGCATCTACAGCCAAGTGTTTCCTCCACAGACTGTCAAACGGCAGAGTGAAGGGATAACAAGGCATATTACTCGTAAACACACAATATGAAGAATTGCATGTCAGAGGCTGCCTCCAGCTCTGGACTTTTCTTGGAAGGTGAATATTTGTTTAATCCCTTAAAACAAAAGAAGTGTTGAAAACAGACACATTTTATGAAGGAAACAATGCCAACGAATGACAGCATTAATAATACAGGAGACTTATATCTCTCTCCCTCACCACAACCTGCATTTTAAAGCACACCGACACATACATAAGACAGGCTTGAGTCTCCTCTGATTCAAATTTTTAGAAAGCTCCCAAGCAATCAGCCATAGAGACACATGCTCACTCACAAACTCACACCTTGCCTTAACAGCAACAACCCCTGCCATTCAGCACAGAAATCGCTGAACAGAGACCTGTTAGGGGTGTCTGCGCCCTGAGAACAGGACGCATTAAAGATGTATAATCCTGACACGCATTCCCCTTGAAACCATGTCCCTTTGGGCTGGTTTAAAGTTCTCATTGCCAGCAAAAACAAGCATGGAAGGGTCAGCGTGTAAAACCTCATCATGCTTGATGACACCCCAGACAGTGTGCACCACTGCATTGAGCTGCATTAGGGTCAGTGGTTTGCTGCTATTAAGTGCCTCATATGGGTTCACTGGAAAGCTAAATCAGTTATTTCAAACGCTAAAACATTTCATTTTTCAAGTGAGACAAATGATTGCTTTTGATATCTTGCTGAAAATGTCCGTTTTGATCCAAAAGAAAATCCTCAAAGTGAGCTGAGGTAAGCCTTATACATAACAAGGGATCAGTCAGTTTGAGTAACTCAGGGCGAGCAAGAAAAACAGTACAACTCCCCCAAGCCTAACAAAAAATGGTTTACTGACTTCCAAATACTCAACTTGTGCTTTTGCAGTACATGCACACTGATACTGTACGTTGCCTGATTGCCTTGTGAAAAAATATAACCTTTTAACTGAAAACCGCAAGCATCCATGCAAAATAATGAATATGCCTATTAGCATATTGCATTATCACAAAACTTTGTATAGTGAGACATGTAGAATAGGTAGAACAAAAAAGAATAAAACACTATCTGAACAATGCCTCCAAATAATCCTGGATGGATAATTAGATGCTCTTGAAAGCTGTATTATCTATGAGCCCAGAGGCTTCTGTGGGTGGGTGTCAAAATCCTACAGAACAAAGCCAAAAAAAGATTTGTAATCTGCAAAGCGAGTCATTTTTCAAACTAGTACCTGATTGTAGCTTTGACAGCTAGATGACAGAGGGAAAAAAAGACTTTTTGACTTTTGCAAAAACACTATTACATGTTTAACAAATGTACATTTGCCCTCAAATAAAGTGCTTTATTGTGAAATAAAAATCAATTTACCTAGAATAAATAAATAAAAAAGTTAAGCCTTAAAAACTTGTGTAAAGTGCAAGTCCTCGTTAACAACAGAACATACAATGTCTTTATAACACCACCGTTGTTTGAAAACTTCCAAGTCCCCGATGTGTTTATAAAAACGATGCTCTAGCCAGAGTCTGGCTCTCATATTGCACAGCCAGATCGCTTTTGCTTCTTGTCCCTTCCTGTTTTCCACTCTGTTCTTCCTACTTAGGTAGATAGCCATTTTTGCTTCACCAGAGAGGTAGTTTGGGAGCTGCCACTTTTCCTTGCTTGTCTTTCTGTATGGAGCCCCCATGATAAACACGCTCTCTGTAAAAGCTATACTAAAAAGACTAAAAACCAATGTTAAAAGAGAGAAGAAACCCGTGAGTCTCTGGCACTCTGTATAAACATGGAAAACAGTCTCTCTAAACCACAAAATGGACAATCGTTACTAACAGCAGGATTCATGACGGAGATAAAAGAATTGGAGGCGATAGCGCCGTGTAAAATTCTCCACTGGAGGTCGGCAGTACGTTTTTTTTAAGGGAGGTTTGTACATAATCCTCCACTGTGGGCCTGGTCCGTTTCCGGCACCCAGTCTAGTGCTCCACACAGTGGAGGCCCTGTCCTTCAGTCCATTTTTGTTTATGGTTTTTACAATGTTCATGTATATAGTCTTTTTGTCAGCTTTATGCATGGTCATTTTCTCTGGGTTTGCAACCTTGAGCAGGGGGCCCGTCAGCTCTCCGAGCCCTGGGCTCAGGTATATCTCCAGGAAAGGGTCTGTTGGGTCTGGTTTGGCTCTGCCTTGTCCGTAGCTCCTTAAAAGTCTCTGTTCCTCAGTGCAGAGGCTCCGGCTCCAGAGTTGCAGGATCCTCTGGGCCACCCGGACAGAGTGTAGACCCAGCAGAGAGCCCAAGGCCCGGGCATCGCTCATCTCCGGCCCCACTGCATCCACCACCTGCTGGAGGCTCAGGGTCTCAGGTCTGCACAGTGCCACCGCCAGTCCTGGTGTCTCGCTGCTGCTAACGTCCAGCCTGGCTCCATGAATCAGAGGCTCTTTTAACAACCAGTGCAGAGAGTCAGTCTTTGGACACCCTTTATGGTTAAAAAGGGCCCAAGACTTAAAAACACCCTGATAAAAAGGAGGTAACCCACTTAACTTTAAAATGGTTAAATCAGTTAAAAACAGAGCTGCATCCAGCCCCAGGTTACTCACGCGTCTTAGAATGCAGCTGCTCACATCTCTCCACACCAAATCGCCCGGGCCGGTAAGATACCTTTGCAGAAACTGCATTCTAAAAGTGGCTGTTCGGCTGGCCAGGTGGACAAGGCCCTGTCCCCCCTCCTCTCTAGATAAAAACAGCACCCCCTGTGGCACCCAGTGTAGCCCATCCCAAAAGAAATCTACCAATCTCTTTTGTATTTGGGCCAGTAGGCCTGAGGGAGGGTCTACACAGGTAAGACGGTGCCACAGTTGGGATGCCACAAGGTTGTTTAAAACCAAAACTCTACCTTTAAAAGACATCTGCGGGAGCAGCCACCATTTGGACAATTTTTCCTCAATCCTCTCTGTGACGTTCTCCCAGTTCTTCTGGACTATATTTGTGTTCCCTATGAACACACCCAGGTACTTTATGCCATCTCTTTTCCATGTCATGCCCTGGGGAAGACGTGGGAGACCGCCACGCCACTCACCGACAGTGAGGGCCTCACTCTTCTTCCAATTGACCCTCGCTGCCGATGCTGAACTAAAATCTGTCGCAATATTGGTTAAAATGTCTGCATCCCTCTGGTCACTAATAAAAACAACGATGTTGTCCGCATACGCAGATAAAACCGTGTTTCCATTAAAACCAGGTAAAAACAGCCCTTGCAATTTGGAGCGTATCTTGCAGAGGAGGGGTTCTAGGGAGAGTGCATAGAGCATCCCAGACAGAGCACAGCCCTGCCGGACCCCTCTACACACTCTAAAAGGAGCACACAGCCCACCGTTGAACTTCAGCACACTCTCAATCTTATTGTACAACACTTTTATCTTAGCTATGAAACCGGCGCTGAACCCAAACTTCTCCATTACTTTCCAGAGGAAGCTGTGCTCGACGCGGTCAAAAGCCTTTTCCTGATCTAGAGAAATCAGACCAGTATTAGTGCCCAATGAGCTGGAGACCACCAAAACATCTCAAATCAGATGAACATTGTCCACCATGGACCTGCCGGGCACACAGTAGGTCTGGTCCCGATGGATGACCTGCTCAATAGCTATCCCCAGCCTGGTGGCCAAAGCCTTGGACAGAAGCTTGTAATCCACACACAGCAAAGACACAGGGCGCCAGTTTTTGATGTCCTGCAAGTTCCCTTTTTTGGCAGCAGCGTGATCACCGCTCTGCTGCAGGACATTGGCATAGAGCCAGAGGCCAGACTCTCATTAAAAATGTCTAACAGGTCATGACACAAGATGTCCCAATAGGCTTTAAAAAACTCTACCGTGAGAAATCGATGCCAGGAGCCCGCCGTCCCTGCATGCCTTGCAGTGCGGCCTGCAACTCCTGCGTCGTCAACGGCCCTGCGAGCTGTGAGTTGGCCTCTCAGAGACCTGAGGTAGTTCCGCACAAAACTCCTCTGAGAGCGTTTCGTCCTCGTTATACTCACTCGTGTAGAGGGTGGAATAAAAGCTCACAGCTCGCCTCCTGATCTGGCTTGGCTCTGTTAATTCCTGCCCTGTGTCTGACAGACGGGTGGATTACCCGCCTCTGTCCTTTCTTTTTCTCCAGGCCGAAGAAGAAACTAGTGGGAGCATCCATCTCATTTATGTTTAGAAACCGGGACTTGACCAGTGCACCCTGAACTTTAACGTCCAGCAGGCTGGCTAGAGCCATCTTTTTCTCTTTGAGGATTTCAATATATCCTCGATCTCCTGTGGAATCGCTTATTGCGTCTAGTTCCACTATATCACTCTCCAGGTCTTTCATAGATCTGATGTTGTCCTGTGTGACATTGAGGGTGTGCTGTTGACAGAGCATTCGTATCTCAGTCTTACCATGGTCCCACCACTGCCTAAGACTGCTAAACTCTCCCTTCCTCTGTCTAAAAACACTCCAGAAATAAATAAGGGCTTCTTTAAAATGTTTATCAAATGTTAAAACCGAATTAAAATGCCAATAAGCACTTCTCGGTAAAACATTTCTAATAAAAACATTACATAGAAGCAAAGAGTGATCTGTAAAACCAGCAGGAGTATACTGCACATTTTAAAAGTATTAAAATGATGCTTAAAGCAATAAATGCGATCTAGTCTGGCTGATGAAATCCTATTCTCTCGGATGTGGGACCAGGTGTTCTGCCTATCGTCTGTGTGCATCCTTCTCCATACATCCACCAGGCCGTGGGAGTGGACCAGCTGATAAATAATATTACTTTTAATATTTTAATATTTGAAACACTTTTTTTATACTGTCTTTATGCCTGGGATAAAAGATTATTTATTGCCAACAACTACGCTGTAGCTTCTTTATGACAATTAAACCTTTGAATTTGCTTTGTGGCAATGGGCCACTGTGCTTCCTAGTGAGAACAGATGCCCACTGCTTCTAACCTAGAAAGGGGTAAATGCACATTTAAATGTGTGCTGCACTGTGTTACTGTTACAGGGTTACTTTACTAGTTACTAAGCCTATTCAGATTCGCTGACAGAAAACCTGAGGAAGAATACAAAAAGAATAACTTCGGTTCACAATTAATTCTTTTTCAGTTGTTGTAGTTGTTTGCTTCATGAGAACACCTGAAATCAGTGCAGTTTCACTGGCTAACTCCTAATCAGAACAAAGATGTAAGTATACCTGGAACAGGGATCTCCAATGTTTTTGTTCAATTTGACCATGTTTTGCAAAACTGAAAATCTACCGCCATTTGGCACTTTTTAATTTTAGAATCAAATCACATCCGCCACTTGCTCAACACTATGTGCATGTCCATGCTCACAAGCTAGCAGCTTTTTAGCATCAGTGTGTAAAAGTAAAAAGAACAGCAAAAAACAGAAGGGAAATGCTAACCTCATTATACAATCTCTAAATATTCTACCCTCCTTTATTCCACGTTTGGTCAGTCCAGTGTTGCATAGAATTGCTCGCTTAGAAAAAGGATTCACTCGTGTCCTATAAAATGTTTTTATATAGAGGTAATTTCACATCAGATCAAACTTAGTGAGCTTAGACAGAAGAAAGCTGTGTCTCATGTCTAGCAGAGACGTCCAATGGTCAAAAACCACCAGGGATAAGAAGCTGAGCATGTTTTCTCCTGCCAGGTTCCTACTCGTTACCCATGTGAGCACTGAAGTCCCCCGAGCAGAACTAAGGAGTGTTCCAGCGACACCTTCTAGTTGCTGCAGGACAGAATTCAGACCCTTCCTCTTTCCATTTTTCTGACTCTGGCTTATCTAGCTGAAACTTTGACTGTTCTGTCAGCGCTGCATATGATTCTCCCTGAAATAACATATTTATTCTATAAAACACAATGTGAGCAACCATACTAAGCATCAATAGAATTTGTTTATTACCACAGAGGATAAACCCCAGAATAATCTTGGGGGTATATAGATCTAGATTGTAATTGCTGAGGGACCTGCAAGGCAAATAAAGCTCTGGCGTGACATCGTGTAGAGTGAAAAGATAATAATTCTTTCATGATGCTTTAAGCTTCATTCAGATAAATGGATTACTAAATAGATGGGAGCTATCTGTTTCTCATCTCGTTCCTGCTCACAGGGCCTATTGGGAGTTTTGCCTGACGCAGCCACCAAAATAACACCCACAATGGTTGTTCACTTTCATTCTTCAGGTCCTGAAAAGGTGCCATCACAAAGATCAAACAGGGCTTGACCAAATCCTTTCATATAGCTAGAAGCTACTTCTTTATCCGTTCTTTTTACCCTCTTTTACCATCGGGCTTTTTAACTAGGAGATACAATGCCAAACATCCTGTGCCTTTGCCAACTCAATTACTCACTGCTTTCATTTAGACTCGCATGAATACTCAGCTATTGCGCACAAATTACCAAGATCTCAGAATCTCCATTGATCCCACAAACTCATTGATACCTTCTGATGATTAAGAGCGCATTTAAAACACCAGGATTAAAACACAGTGAACACTAATCACTGGCTTCAGAGCTGTCAAGCTACTATTAAACCTGTGTGTGTGCACCATGTGTGCGTGTGTACCGTGCGTGTGTATATACAGTATAAGCTTATATGTTGTGCTTGGAAGAGATAAGGTAAGGTAAGCTGGTGTGGAGATGATGCCGCTGGACCGGAGAGAATGCATTCAAGTGAAAAAAGGGAAGTTATGCTCTCTGATAACTGAAGCGCTATAGGAGGGCAGGAGATATACCAGAGTCTCTGAGAAAATTGAGCTTGTAAGACTTGGCACAGAGACAGACCTTGAAACATCCCAACAGTCTGGCCTCCTTAGTGCTGTGGGTGGCACTGATTTGCAAGCTGCCCTATTAAATGAATATATACTGCATTTACCATTGGTTAAAAACCTAGTGAACAGTATTTTTTCGTAACGTTCCCAGCACCAAATGACTGGCAAAGTTATCAACTAGCTGGTGAACGTAACGCAGTGTGTAGCAGTGTTCCCTAAGGAGTAGGTGAAGACCAAAGCTATATCTGCTAAATAAGACATTTCTACTTTATATGATGGTATAAATAAATTAACGCTACATTTTGAAATGTTTTTCTATTTATGTATACAGTGCAGCACACAGTGACATTTAGGCATGACATTTAAATGTGCATTTACCCCTTTATAGGTTAGAAGCAGTGGGCATCTGTTCTCACTAGGAAATACAGTGGCCACAAAGCAAATTCAAATCAAGGTTTAATTGTCATAAAGAAGCTACAGCGTAGTTGTTGGCAATAAATCATCTTTTATCCCAGGCATAAAGACAGTATAAGAAAAGTGTTTCAAATATTAATGCATGTAAACATGTTCTAGAAGAAACCAAATATTTACAAAATGTATGAACTTGAAAATTAACAAATATTAAACAGAGAGTACGTTACTCAAGACCATTGGTCAGGACAGCATTATCACCAGTAAACTCTGAGCACAGTGCAGAGGATAATATCTAGCCAGTGGGGCACACATTAAGAGATCCACATGCATGCACGGTAGGCTGAGTTACGAAACAATGCCCCGAGAAACTCAGATTTTAACACACACAGAGGGAATGTGTTAACCCTGATTGGATGCTATAACTCTATTGTATCTTTTCATAGCTAATTGTTCTCTGCCATGTGATTGCGCCAAAAGCAGAACATAAAACCTTTACTGGCTCTACAGTAGAAAAGGAGGATAGTGCTACGTCATGAGTGTCTCCCTGCTTCCCAAGTCCCTCGTACTACAAACCTACTCAATTAATCATCCAAACAGTAAAGCAGCACACATTTCTAGAACATTCACACACCACCCTCTAACCAAGCCTCTCTTAACCATGCTCCATTATTAATTAGCTTAGCTTTAGCTGGTACGCGTAGTGCACTCGCCACTCCACAACTCAAACTGGATGTTAGTGTGTTAATAGCCCATCTGCTGTACAGGAGCAGCTCCTTAATGACCTGTCATAGCACTCAGGTCAACTGATGGACCTCAACAAGCACTTCTGCCTGATGGCGGACAAGTGTGAGGGAAGAAAAACGGACGCTTTCCCTCCAGGGATATCCTCTAGCTTGACGGACAGGGAGCATGCTCACAAAGGATGCACACTGACACTGGCCATGATTATGTAACAGCACAAGCGCCTAAGAGGGAATACTACTACATTTTAACACAGAGATGCTATTTCTTTGCCTTAAGAATGTTTAGCCTGTGTCAGTGCACATATTAGAGTTAGTCCTACCCTCTAATGTCGGGTGTTAGAGTGTGCATAGTGCCGCAGAGACGAAGCAGCAAAAAAGATGAGGGAGCGTGTAAATAATGATAACCTGACCAGACAGTGTTTCTTTGAGCATTAGAACATGTAGCTCAGGACTGATATGACTTAGACAACATAAATGTGCAAATTGGAAACTAAATGCATAAAAGCATCCCAGTTATCCTCCCTACAGAAGCTCTGTTTACTGAACATCTCATATTGGAACCCTGCAGTTGTGACTTTTGTTATAGCAACAAAAAAAAAAGTTTGTTTGCTGGCTTGGAAAAGTCGATGTGGGATGATGTCCTTGTTTGTGAACTAGCCATTTCTGCTGGTTGGTTGAGCTTCCTGGCTGATGGTGGGGTGATTTTTTGGTTTAACGCCCTGGGCCAGGTGAAAAGTGGCAGCTGGCGACACATGGCAGACCATAGTGTGCGAAGAATTAGCCAATTTCAAACTGCACAAATGACAGAGTAGATTTTCGTTTTCAGGCTCATGCCACGTTATATAAAAGGTATAATGTCTTTTGAACAGATGAAACTGAAACCCCCATGGTTAGGTTGTACCTTGGCCATTAAACTCACTAATGAAAAATGATCAAAAATAACACTTCAAGAGTGTATCCCTTTTGAAACAAATGCATGAGCACTTACAAAGGTTTGCATTGTTTGAAGTTTGTATCTTGACAGTTTATTGCCCTTACTGTATATTGATTTGGATAAAGGCCTCGGCTGAATGTAATTGTAACGGAGATCTTTCAGATATTGCATGCCTATTTACTTTCATAACAGATCATCAGTAACTTGAGAGAGTGAGTTACAACTGATGAACAATACCATCAGCCAGATCCTTTCCCCCTTTACTTTCTGTGATAAATGACTCAATGCAACACAGAAAAACATGACACCTATGCCATAATTACATGCTGATGATTCATTGCGTTTATGCAGGCAATTCAAACACTGCAGTTTACTGATAAAAAAAAAAGGAAAAATCTAAGAATTTGAGAGGAATATCAATGAATTTCAGCTCTCAAATCCACCCCTCTGGCCATCCAACACTTCTGTGTGATCACCCTATCTCTCATCATGAATATGAGAAACGCAAGTTCCACTGACTGAAGAGAGAAAAAACAAATCAGCATATTAACTAGATATGATGGTACATTTCAGACTAGGTCATTCTTACCTCCTGTGAACAGTCATAAGCCTAAATAAACAGATGGATAGATGAGGGAGCACGCACATGCATGCACTCAAACAGAAAGAAGGACACGCGGAGCATTATTCATGCAGTGGGATACCCCCAAATGAATCAATGTGTGTAAATGTCATCAGTAAATGTCAATAGCTTTTTGAGGCCTGTCCTGAGGAAATGGAGCCCAGCATATGGGCCGCGGGACTCAGACCTACCTTCATTTCCTTCTACTTCATCTATTCTTAATCTCCTTTAAAGACCTCATCTGCTCATGTGATGAATTAAACAACACACGAGTGGGGGTCTTTTGACAAGCAGGAAGTAGAAAACAGGACAAATATGTTCACAAGATGATTGCCATCTACTGCAATAAGAGACTAAAGTTAGATGTGATGGTGTTCACTTTGTGTGGGAGAAGGTTATCCAACAAGTAATGATGATTAAAAAAAAACCAGTGTGAGCACCAGGAAAAGCGCTGTATAAATAACATGTATTATTATTATGTGATACATCTTAAACCTTTCCTCCTGGGTATTCAGTGATTCTTTGTTGATAAGAGCAGGGGGAAATCCTGATTCACTAACTACTGCTTTAACTAATGTGAGATAAATCCTAATGTGAGATGTGGCTAAAATAGCCTCTGGGTGACTCAAGCATCAATAGGTATAACCACATCCTGATAACATATTCTGATGTTGTCTGTACCTCGATGTAGGAAGAGAGCCTGGGGTAGACCCTGTAAGGTCCCACAACGTGAGACAGAGGGGTGGAGCAGGGGAAGCTGGTGGTCACAGCATGGCTCACTTCAGGCAGAGAGAAAACCTTGAAGCCAAAATCCTCGTACATCTTCTGCAGTTCTTCATCCGGCTTCTCTTCGCCCTCACACAGGACACTGCCCACCACGTAGCGACATTTCTCTGCTGGCCTCTGAGGGAACAGAGATATATTAAACATCGACAAATACACTTAAAACCCTACAGTGAGGGAACTCACACCAGCAAAAACTCATACTTATTTACAACCACACAGCAAGGTTACGCCCTCTGTTGGAGGAGAAATGTAAAATGTTTGAGGTAGTTTTGGCCCATTTAGTACAGTAGATAGTGGGGTAGAAATACAGAGCTCCATGGACAGCATAGGAGACACAAAGCACTGTTACAAAAGAGCAAATGTGATGTTATTAAAGGTGAGTATTTACATTTACCTACAAAAAATGAACAAGAAATAAAAACATCACCCTTGCTATGATCAATAAAGCGTGCACATACCACCATTGGCCCTTACCTATTCCTTTCTAAGAAAACATTATTAAAAACAATAGTTCTTAAAGCGAACATGGGAGCCCAGAGAAAGAGATATTGAGAGGATGTAACGTGTGTCACGGGTGTGGTTGCATCACCGCCTGGTATGGCAGTTGCACCGCCCTCAACCGTAAGACTCTACAGAGGGTAGTGAAAACTGCTCAGCACATCACCAGGACGGAGCTGCCATCCATGGAGGACCTCTACACCCAGCGGTGTAGGAAGAAGGCCGGTAGGATATTAAAGGACCCCAATCACCCCAGCAACAATCTGTTCTGTCTGCTGCCGTCTGGCAGACGGTACCGCAGCATCCGGACCAAGACTACCAGACTCAGAGACAGTTTTATACCACAAGCTATAAGACTGCTGAACTCCTGAGCTGTGTGAATGTCTACTCACATCTTTTTATAGTACACACATACATATATATATCTATATTATACACATCTGCCATACATATCTGTTTATAGTACACATATCTATATATTATACATATCTGTTTATAATACACATATCTATATATTATACATATCTGCCATATACATCTGTTAAACGTAATATATGCATCTGTCCATACCTCCTCATTCCACAGTGTAAAGTATTTAAATACGTTCAATGTATTCCACATATGTATATATTTCACATCCTCAAATCTTTATTGTTGTTATTGTAAATATTCTTCTCTCTTTTTCACTATTTTATTTATCTTATTTGCACCATGTATGTTGAGTTGTTGGAGGAGCACGCGACATAAGATTTTCATTGCCAACATATACGCTGTATCTGCTGTGCATATGACCAATAAAACCTTGAAAACCTTGAAACCTGGTTACTGCTGTATCAGCAACAAAACTGCACCTGTATGGCAGTAAAAATAGAAGTAGTTTGATTTAAACCTGCGGGGACATTGTTCCCTCTTGTAGTTTTACAGTAAGTGTCACTGACCGATGGATGACAGCCCTGGTAAACATCCCTCTCCAAATATCCAACAGCCAGGTCGCATATGGGGCGGATCAAATTGTATCTGAGCTGCAAGGCATGCCGGTCAGATGGGCCAGAAAAAGCAACCTATTTTTGTAACTATTACAAATATAAACTATTTCGTATTTTACATGAAAAGGATTTGTGGATTTAAATTAACACGTGGTCCCACCCAAACACATAGCTAATGCTTCCCTTGTCTACAAATATCTTGGGATGAAGAACGATTGATACATTAGAGATCCTGCTTCTCCGGTGGGAAGGATTGTTTGTTTTGCCTCAGGAAGCAAAAATATAAGCTGACATGGAGGTTTGGTATCCTTCACTTCTTAACGTCTCTGCTCCTGTATTGTCTCTTACTGTTCCCACATGTCTGCATGCAGACGTGAGGGAGGCAGAATTACAATCGCTAAGCTAGTTCTCAGTCAGATGAAGATCTGACGTAGCATATCTCCCTCACATGTTTGCAGACAGTTTGTCAGTCTGTAGAGCTTCAGATGGAGAAATGGATATGTGCAGGTTCTTGTCAGTTTACTAAAAATCCCCTAGGTAGACTTTATATTTTTTTACCCACCATTTTCTAAATGTTCCCACAGTATTTTAGATCTCTCTAAAAACACCTTTCTATACTCCGTATATTTCTTCTGTAGAGCATACCTGTAAACCATCGCTCGCCGGGAAGACAGGATTAACAACTTCTATGGTAAATATGAAAACATTAAAAGCTCTTTTCAGAGTGCTGCTGGTTTCTGCCGTGTGACAATGGCCGTCTGTGGAGGGCTGGCACTGAGGGGGCACAGATGGGAGTCAGCAACACTCATCATCGTGTCCCTGGTGTCCTCACACAATTATCACATCTAACTGCCCCACAACCTTCTCTTCCATCTCATTTCTCACATCGGGGGTTATTTTTGACTTCATTTTGCTGCTACTACACTGCACTCTTTCCACTGTCCTAGTTAGTACATACAGCAGCTTTTGTGCCATAATTCAGTGCTGTTGGCTGCCAGTGAAACTCCCGGGCTGAGATAAATCTATTTGATCACCCCACCCCAACCCTCAGTGCCTCTTAATGTCTGCATCATGTGGGTAATAATACTGACTGACAGTGCCTGTTGAGCATGAGCAGATAATCTTTACTGTCACCTGACAGAGACCGTTGCCACCATGTTCAACAGTGAGTCAGGGAACACAGATCACCTGCTTCTGACAGGGAGTATTTCATTCAAGGCAGATACACTAGATCTATTTACAATGAAGCAATGACTCATTGAACATACAGGCATCACAGTGGCATTGTCAGAATAAGACATTAGAGCCACGAGACAATCACTGTGCATCTGCAGTGGTAGGGTGTTTAAGGGATGGACAGGAGGAGGAGCACAGATCGCTGGTGGAGGATTTTGTGGCGTGGACCATCTGCTTCTGAATGTGGCCAAGACCAGAGAGATGGTCATTGACTTCAGGAGGAAAAGGACGTCTCCACAGCCCCTGTGCATTCTGGGAGAGGATGTGGCTGTGATGGACGAGTACAAGTACCTGGGAGTGCACATAGACAACGGACTGAACTGGAGGGCCAACACTGACGCTGTGTACAAGAAGGGGATGAGCCAAATTTATTTCCTGAGGAAGCTGAGATCCTTCAACGTGTGCAGCAAGATGTTGGAGATCTTCTACTAGTCTGTCGTTGCTAGTGCACTCTTCTTTGCTGCTGTCTGCCCGGGGGGCAGCATCAGAGCTGGTGACAACAGAAGACCTAAAAAACTAATTAAGAAAGCTGGCTCTGTCATTGGCATCAAACTTGACCCTTTTGAAGCTGTGGTGGAGAGGAGGACTCTAAAAAAACTGTTGTCCATCATGGATAACCCCATCCACCCACCCAACAGCCTACATCACAGCTCATACATGTTCACATATGTATTTGAGAAGCACAAGTTTCATTTGTGGACCATATTCCAATATACTTTTAGAATTCTCTGAGGGCCAATTAAATATGGACAACGGCCTGCATTTGGCTTGAGGGCCGCAGTTTTGACATACCTGCTATAGAGTTTCTTGCCCCTAAGACTAGCCTTCCGCCAGGAGGCTACTTTGCGATGTGCAAAGAACAATGGAGGTGGCAGTGCTGCGAGGAGAAATGTAATGTATGCCTAATAGTCTATGTTTCTAATTACCTGCAAAACTAATGAAGTTCCCATTTAGGAAAAATGACCACCCTAAAACACTAAACTAACATTAGCCTGCAGACAATAGCATTTAGCTCAAATCTCTGTGCTTTAAATACGGTCTTACAAATTCTTGTTCTGACATCTGTATTCATTGATTTCAATGTAAGCAAAAACCATATACATTCAATTTAATACAACGGAACAAATATCTCATCTAAATAAATGTAGCCTATGTGCAGGAGTGGGACTGCATCACCCTCTTTCCCACATTAGATGTATAGGCTGTCAACCGGCCTCCGGTACAGAGTTACTCTGTGTCAACGCTGGTGCTCTATGATAAGATGCAACAATAACCATTCAAACACAGAGGGCATAACAACTGTCCTCCCACAGTGTTGCTTCAGTATGTTACCATCTACCCATCTCTCATGCTCTCCACACTGATAGACTACAGTGTGTTAGCCAAACCACTAGTTCACTAATGATATCATTCAGGGCTCTAGCCATCACTCACATCCCACACAGTGGCAAGAACAAACAGCCGCTCTGACTGCATCTCATCTCTGCTTCCCTCCAGATAACACACCCCAGAGAATACAGGCAATTAGGAAAGAGAGGAACACCACTCCATGTACATGACTCGTCTGGTCTTCCACACCAGAGTTGTTTTGTTTGTGAAATTCTAACACCACAAAAAGGTAGATAGTATATTTTGTCTCTGTCCACGCCAGGCAGCAGCACTTTAAAAAGTCAGCTGCTGCACAAGCTGTGTTAGGGAGACAGTGTATGATTCCATATGTCGCAGGTAGCTGATGAAAGCCAACTCTAGGTTTTGATGGACCTGAGACAGAAGCAGAGAGTGGGATGTTGGGAAGACTGGAAGTTTTACCTCAGTAACTGAACACTGATATTAAGTTCCTGTACCTAGCTGCAGAAAACCAATGCACTTAAGAGGGAATTGTAAACTCCACCGAAGTGAAATAAAGCCATTAGCAAGATTTACACAAATGTTTTATTTCCTCGGAATATGTCTCTGCAGATTTCATGTACAGAAAGCATTCATTTCTTATATTTCCCAATGCATAGCAACCTCATTAAATCAGTAACAATTCAGGCAACTTTTCTAGAATCCATGGCCCACAGGACGCCAAGATGTCTTCCTCTCACAAATGGTGCCATTCCCATCTCTACTGGATTTCCCTAAGCCAGGTCTCTAAGGACCTGTTTGGAAAGAAAGTAATTTCAAAAGCAATTCTTTGCTTGAGACTACAAGGGCCTTTTTTTGATGGATGAAGGCACTCCAACAATAAAAAGGTATGGCTGACAGAGGTAATTCTTTATTAGCAGACACATAATGAGGATTTACTCCCTTAATCTTTTTTCCTCTTGGCCCTGCATGTCTTTGCTTCTGGCCATCACCCCCTGGGAATCATTGATTTGTGATGGAGTGCCGGCTGCGTGCACAAATGGTCATTTCTGAAGCGTTTGCAGATTGGGGAGGACAGGGACAGACAAGGAAAGCAGCCACTGCTCTGTGCTTACTGTAAAGACAGGATCATAATGAGCATACTATACTCTGCCTGACAGAGGCGAGGTCCATCACCATGCTCATTAAAACACAACTGCCAAGTGACTGATCAACAGATGCAAAGCCAAATTAGCAAAGTGGGGGCGATTAAAATTGAAAAAGCAAAACATTAGCTCCCTCTTTAAGCGAAGCCCATAAACTACGTGACGGCAACAACGCAGCACTGCTGGGAGGCAGGAAACAAGTACTTCAAATGAATAAATAACTTTCTCTTAATTCACTTTTTACAGGCTTTATGCTGCCTCGAAGCACTCAATTAAACAACTAAAATGTATCTTTGAATTTAAAACATTTTGAGCGAAACATCACATTTGCCCTTCATGCTCTCGTTGGCAAACTGGGTTTAACCATTATGCCAGAATGGAGGGGCTGTAATTGTACAAGGGTCCTTCACTGCACTGCAGTCAATAAATCTGCACATTTGGAGCCTTCGACTTCATCTTCACATCAACATCTGCAGTGAAGCACAACAAGCAGCAAGTGCATCATTCATAAAGAACACATGAAGTTAGCAAAGAACATATAATGACCCTAAAAAGATTTAATCCACGGTCCAAAAGCATCAGACACATTCATCTCACAAACAATACACATCGCTGCCTCTGCTGAAGAGCTCTCCATCTGTCTAGTGCTACACAGCATAATTGTCTTTCTATATCTGGAGCGTGGAGACAGATGATGTTCCGGGAACAAGAGCAAAGAACCTGACACACGTGGAGCAAGGAGAACGGAAGACTCAGAAAAGCAACGAGATCTGTCTTTCGCCTCAGAGTTCAGAGCGATAGCCTGTCTCAGCTGACTGGAAGCCGCTCGCCCTCATACAGGCAGCCGAGGAGGCAGAGACAAAGTCACCAGGAGGGAAATTGAAACTAATAGGGCTGCACAGCACCGGGACCACAGGTATGCTGTGATGGGCTGCTTATAGCCGAATTAATGAAGCCACAAAATGCTGTTAGAGGAAACTGAGTTAGCAACAAAACATTAAGATTTACAAAGAAAAAAAAAATCACACGGAAAGAAATAACACATTTGAATATGTCACTGCTTGTTATGATTCAAGAATATAAAATGAAGACGTCTTCAAGACATCACTATGGCCTGCTTTTGAAATGCGGGGCCTCAAGCACACAAATCAGATTATGTATCCACTGCAGTGGTGAGGAGTGGGCCCTTGAGTCAGGAGCCAATGTACTTTTTTTGGTCCCTCTCTCTTTCACCGAGAGCAGCTCTGTGCCTTAAGGCTGTTCTCGGGCTTAGCTGGTAATTACACATGGCATCCTGGGAGCTCTGGCATGTATAATTACTGGCGTGGATAAGCAGCCTGCTGGAGGCAGGACTCCGGTTTTCCTTCGCCACAGTCGTTGAGTTGGTTCACCACTCGTCGGCCAGCTGGACATAGTGTGGCACTCCTCCAGCCAGATGTCACAGAGCAGGCAGATAATCTTCTCTAATAGGAGATTTTGGATGATATCCTCCTTTCTCTGCATAGGTTAACTTCCTCCTCTGTTCAACTCTCCTTCTACACAGCTGATAAATACTGGCCTGTGTAATCCAATATCTTGCGCATCATAACCTGGGGTGAAAAGCCGATACATGTCGCAGGACTAATGGCGCAGAGGATTTAAAGGCATCTCGCTGACTAATCGTTGCATGTCAGCTTGTAGAGTAATGTCTTCCTTTCTACCCAGTGAAAACAGATCAAAATGGAGTCCCTAATATACACTCAACAGTTGTTTTAGGGGAAAAAGCTTTATAGATTCTGTCTGCATTGCTGCCTTCTCGTTTCGCAGTATCTGACTCAGTGTAGAGATGTCTATAAACATTAATGAGGTGCTTTACCATAGGGAGAGCAGGCATGTCCACAGTGTTGCATAATATTGACTTGAAGACCTGTGGGACCAGACTTAAGTGTATCAACAAATGTATTTCTCATTTTATATCCATCTTCGAAAGCGGCAACTCATTGCCAGAAGCCACCCTCTCATGCTGTTGCTGTTGACAGACAGACAAGCGGCGGTAAAATGCTAATAAATTTGACTGGGAGTGCAGCGATGCTCTGAGCTATGATCTGAAATTCCGATTGATGAATTGGAGCACTGCGAGGCTCTCAAGGTGAGCCAGCCTCCTACCAATTTATATAGCCCTCTTCCAAGGCAGCGCCACACCTCGCCTCATCTCTCCCTGCCACTCCCATGTACGTCTACACATGACATTTGATTTTCTCCCACTTGTCATGAGGAGCCAGTTGTGGATTTACTTCAGAAGCTAAAATAAAGATGGAATTCATGAGATCAGAAAATGAACCAAACAGCATCTCTAGTTTAGCATTAATGGTTAAATAAATGACCTATCCATATATTTACACCACCTACTTATTCTATCAGGGTAATGGAATTAGATTTATTATTGGAGTTCTGACTCTGTGGTTCTTTATTGTTAAAGATACACACGCTGGCCTCTGAGCACACGCTGCTGACCACTCTTATTAATGAATTTATCTCAGGAGAGTCCTTTCAGGCAGCCAATCTACTACAGAGCAAATGCCTACTACACAGGAATTCAATTATTTAGTCTGTCCTTTATCTACGCTGGGATTTCTTCACTTGTGTTAAAGTGTTTTCACTACACAACTCAGGTTTGGGGTGCTTGAGGTGTAACCCACAGTGTTGGGGGTCACTGTCCGGCTAACTGACCCCTGAGAGCCAAACGGATAAATAAACCGTTCAATTCCTCAGGCATTTGTGATAATACATTGTGGCAATTATAAGCATACATGCAAACACACGCATGCATGAATGGACATAAGAGCAGCTAGATATAGTGCCAATTGGTGTCGCTCTGGCTGAGGTGATAACAACCACCAGAGCAGACCAGAGCAGACCATTGAAATACAACACACATGTCCAGAGAGGTCTGTCTTATCAAAAATAGATTAAGCCTCTTCAACAGAGCTTGCTCTTTTCACATCCAGGGATAGTCTGTATCTGTTGTTGCAGTTAGATTTGAAATATGTTCCTTAAACGGGCATTATATTAACATTTTTATGCAAGGTTAATTGCACATTCCTGCAATTTGACTGAAATACTGCATTAATTATGAGAGACTGAGTCTCATGGCAATAAATTAAGTATAAAGATCAATGTGGTTCTAAAGTGCACCTACCGCTCAATCAACTTAATGCCAACACTGCCATCTAGAGTCTGAGGTGCACATAACGCAAACAGGCTTGAGAGAAAATCTTATGCAAAAATACTCAAACTAACCAATTTAGATGTGCCTTGCTCACAGACTTAATGGAGAAATGAAGTTACTTTTAGTGGTTTATAAATACTTCTCTGTACCTTCTAAATGTTATAAACAGCCAGTAGCATTTAAAGTAAGCTCATTATGGCTATGAATCTCCGTGCTTCAGCTGATAGAGACACTATTCAGAATCAGAATCAGAATACCTTTAATAGAAACATTTTAACCAGCCTAGTTTCCACAATGCATGAATTGCACATTATCATTCAGCCCGGCCCCATCGACTGTGGATAGAGACACAAAATACATATATATTTATATCACACATTTAGTCTCTCTCTCTCTCTCTCTCTCAGTGATGAGACCCTTGGCCTTTGTAAACAAAGAAGGTCATCACATTCCCATGTCAGGACACTAATATTGACAACAGCAAACATGACTTACAGGTTCAGCGATAAAGGGACCGTCTACAAATCAGAGCTTACTTTAAGCTCTAAATCATCATAACCCCATCCTTTCTTTTAGTTATTATACATGTACAAATGTTTGTCTTTAAGAGACTATTGGGGAATTATTATCTGAATCACTAGACAAAGCTCTAGAAGTCAAAAGCTGGCTGACCATTTCAAATTAGGGCTCCTTAACTTTGAATCACTTCAGCTAATGGCAATATGTTGATACTTAATTTATTTCTGTGAGGTCTAAACTCCCCAAGGACTTTAGAGATCCATACATGTTAAGATTATTTCAAAATAGACACAGACCAAAGAAACAGTCATCTGTTCCATACAGAATCATCCCATAATGGTCTCCTATAATCTAGACTCCCCACAAAATCTGACAAAGCAGAACATATTCTAAGCTTCCAGCAGGAACTTTCCAGTGGTCTGACTCACAGTCAGGGTTTCCACTAAAAGCCTTTACTCAAAAAAGGACAGCTGGCTACAGAGAAACTGGGAGGGGTAAGCAGAAAGACAAACACAAAGTGCTGCCATTGTGGCACCTTCTTTAATCCACAAATAATGCAATGAAAGCAGTTACCACAAGACACAATTGAACAAAAAAACCCTAACTTTGGTCCATGCTCCCTGTCAACTACTCAGACTAAGTTACTTTGCACATTTGGCTGATGTGCAAATAGCTGCTCCTTTGCCACACTGATGTCAGACGGCTCAACCCACCAGACCACAAAAAAACTCAGCACTCAAATGTCACCAGAATGGACACAATACAAGCTAAGCTAATAGCTAGTCAGAATCAGAATGCCTTTATTCGTCCCACAGAGGGGAAATTTACATTTGCTACAGCAGCAACAGAGCCACAGACAGCTTTACAAAAGAAAATATGCATTAAAAAAACACACACAATTTACAAAATACACATCCTGAAAGAGATATAGCAGCCAGGTAAATATAGCACAGTTATTAATAATTGCATATTTATGTTTATATATTGCACATAAATTGTTATTGCACAGCTAGTCAATTTTTTGTTGTATGTATGGGGGGTCTACCAGGGGCCATGCTGGTTGTAAAGTCTGACCGCTGCAGGAAGGAAGGACCTGTGGTATCGCTCCGTTAGACGCCGCGGGTGCAGCAGCCTGTCACTGAAGGAGCTGCACAGTACAGAAAGGGTGTCCTGGAGGGGGTCGGCAAAGAGCAAACTTGAATTTAATATAAATAGGCTGTTTTGCCTTTGTGAATGTTTATCTGATGTGTACTTTACCCGTATCAGTTGGGATTTCAATAAACACTCCCGTCTAACAAGCAGCTGTTGTGGAGACATTTTTTGTTGACCAAACACACAACTCGTGATTCAAGGGGAAAAGAAAGTTTGAGACGAATCAGCTATGGAACATAACCAATCATTCAGAATTGGTGTTGGATAAGGGTCAGCATCGGAATGACTAAGGGAGATGCATTGCTTGTAGAGTCTGGTTTGTGACTGTAACTTTATAACCATTCAGACTAAAGTAAAAAGTGTAAACACAGGAGTATAAGCTCTCTGCAGGTACATGTGAAGAGGCTGTGTTTGCCTTCCTAGTTCTAAATCTGGTAACCATTTTTGAGTCAGAAGCAGACAGAGACTGAAGCACCCTGGAGCCACATATGTGAAGGGAAAAAGTATCAACAGTCCAACGTGGCATCGATCAGCTGACTGGTTTCATCATCCAGGCACAGTGCTCTCAAAAGGGTGCTTGTGCATTTAACTCCTGCAGCCATGCTGAATTACTTCTAGTTATGCTGCACATTACACTTCCATGTCAAATCTCCAGGACATTCAGACAGGAGATAGAGGACGTCATTAAAAATGTTGAAAGCTTATTAAACTTTTTGACATTAATAGATAAATTATTGGATTAGGTTAAAAGTAACAATTTTGACAACTGCTTAAATTCTGTTTAAAGTTGTTTTTTTTAAGCCCATTGCTGTTTTTAGCTTATTAAATATGACCATTAGCTGTTTTTGCGTTGTCACATATAAAACATGGGAAATAGATTCAGCTTTTGGACTATTGGCAAAATAAACAAGCTGTTTAAAGGATGCTAACTCGGCCTCTAGGATTTAAGCCCCATTTACATTACACAGTCAAACGTCAAGTAGTTTAACCCAGGACAGTTCCTGAGTATACTAAACAATCTCAACTTTTCTCTTAAGAAAGGGTGAAAATCTATTGTTTAGACACATAATATCCACCCATTTCAGTGACCTTTAAGACTGGCGTGGTCAAGTGAAGCATATCTCATCGACATCCAACATCTTATCAGGAAACAAGGTACATAGTGCTTTGTGGTTATGTTATGAGGTCAAGTGTAGATACAAATAAAGTGCTGTGGTGTTACACTAACAGGGGCAGGGAGCTGGGGTCTTACCTGTTTGGGGTCATCGTAGAAGACCCCGACGGTGCTCAGCTTTGGCCCAATGCTGCAGCTCTCAGTGTAGGCTGCACCGCAGTCCTTGTATGATCCCTCTTTGAACTTATAAGCAATGGTAACATTTCTGACAGGAGGTGGCCCGGTCTTTATAATCACGTCACACAGAAGTCCGGAGTAAACCAGGAAGGCACCAATTGTCCCAATCAAACACACCAGGAGCACGACTAACAGGAATACCAGAATCAAGTCAGACATCGTTTCTTCTCAAAGCAGTGCAGCTTCAGCGGGGCAATTAGCACGAATATCTTCTCCTCCCGGGTACAAACAGCGCGACTGGGCTCCAGCAGCTTCAAACAATAACTCAATAACCGTGGCTACTAAAGAGACGGTGTTAAATGTGTGATTCTCCGACACAATAACCGAAAACGAAATGGGTACATGCGTTCAAGTTGACAAGAAAGAATGTTTGTTTACGGTATTTCCCCAAACACTGAACATGCTTCCCGGATATACTATTCTGGTCTACCGAGGGGGGTCATGTCAATGTATTTTGTTGAATTATTATTTTTCAACGGATGAATCATACTTGAGAGATACTGAAATAATATTAAATAGATATACTCATTAAACATCGGTTTTCTTGATTAATTTAAACTTAAGTGATTGACCATAGAACACGCATTCATGCATAAATCACCCCCTCTTTTATAACCATGGTTTGACCCAAGAGCTGTGTAAAACGCTCATCTATGTGCTATATCAAAAAAGTGATTTTTTTTTGTTTTGTTTTTACTTTCCAATATGTCATTATTCCACTGATTCCCATGTTGTTTAAATAGTGTTCGATACTTGTCTTATCTTACGGATGTTGGTGCTGTGCTATCAATGCTGTTTTTAGGGAATGTACAGTCAGACACTGGAGGTTTTTTTCAGCCATTTGTGTAACTCCTGTTGACATCAAGCTCACCAACCTATGAATTTATATTAAGGACAAAATATGAATCGAAATACAAAGATGTTTTTAGGAAAATTAAGTTGAGTTGATTGTATGTGGTGATATCTGGAAGAACAGAACACTTCGTAAACAACTTGAGACAAAATCAGTGGGGTGATGTCAACCATCAGGGTTGGATACTGTAAACTCTTTGATGGGAGGTCCACCATGTAAAAAAGCCAACACCAAGTGGTAGTGAATCCTAAACCTGAATAATGCAACAACAAAAAAACACACCATAAGAATACAGTTCATGAAGAGTTCATAGGAACAAAATGATTTTAGATGATGACTTTAGTTTCTAGATAGCTTGAACTAAAACATGTTAATGATGCTATGTGGTGAATTTTTCCTTCAACAATGAAAAAGATCACTTGCTTGATGATGCCATCTCGTTTGTGTAAGGGGATAGGTGCATTTGGGATTTGCGATTATAAAAGCAGAATGACATCCACATTAAAGTCGTAAAAGGAATAACTGATACTCTTCTATAAGCTTTTTGTGTAGACTACTTCAACAACATATTTCTTATCTTATCCTGGCTTGGATTTTCCCAAAGTATTTTTTTACATAAAGTGATAGTATATTAAATTGACATATTGCCTTTCATTAAAATGTCAGTTTATCAATGCCGTCCCTCTTTATGGGATAATCTAGGAACAATCTCAGTGTTTTATTCAGTGAAAATGTAGTTATAAAGAAAAGAAAAGACAAGCAGTCACACACACACACACACAAATCACACACAATGATAGACAATAGAGTCTAAATGTTTCAGCATTAGAAATAGATTTATTACTGAACGACATAACAGACATAACACTTTTGCAACGATTTATATTTTATTTTGTCGGCAAACAATTAGATTAAAACATTTAACCCTCTTTTCAAGAACCCCACTTTATATGAAATCACCTAATTATTAGGCATGTTTTATCTTCAAAAGTAACAAAATGTACAAAAATGCAACTCACAATGCAATGTTTTTGGATGTTGCATAACACTGTTATTGCCACTTTAGTAGAAATACATGAATTGTGACTGTATATTGACATCATTGATCTTTAACCTGCACATGGCCCATTGAGTAACAGTTTTACATCTTTTAGTATGTGTTTATGTAAAAAGGCACATGAACTGGCCTTTGAAACTTCAAAATTGATACATAAAAGGAAGTTTGATGAAAAACGTTGAAGTACAAAAACAACAATTGATTGCTCTGTTAGTCAGAGTCATCTGTGATATCATCTTGATCCACATCTTCCGTTCTGTTGACCTTCGTACTTTCCTCAGAGTCCGTCTCCTGGGCCTGTTGGGAAAAACAGGAGAAATATTTAGCAAAAAATGTCAAGCAGGGAATCTCAGTCTCCCTGTATGCCTGTCTGTATGTATGTTAATATGTACAGTATATGTATGTATCTGAATCAGAATACCTTTAATCGTCCCACAGAGGTGACATTTTCATTTGTACAGCAGAAATCGCCAAAGACAGCTTAATATTACACCCAAGACACTAAAAAATATACAATTTACAAAATACATGTATATCTGTCCTTTGCATCTGTTCAAGAACCGTTTCCGATCGGCATCCCACTTGCTGGAGTATGGCTGAGGATCTAAGTGAGGGCAGTGTTGCTGTAGTGCATTTTGGCCTGTAACAACAACATAGTTTTCCTTGATTGTGCAGTCTATCTGTCTATCCATATTTCCTCCACATAATGCGAGAACTGTTCGAGCAGTAGACTTCCTGTTTGGTAGGTGCAAGCGGCCATACCTCAGTGTTCGACTAACTGATTGCATAAAGCAGTGTGAGAAACTACATAACCCTGGGTCTTAGAACTAACATCATATCTAATGTTTCCCAGTCACCTACAAATCATTAGCATGCTGAAAAGCTCCAACAATTATCTTATCAGCCTTTTTTCTTGTAAACTTTCAACTGCCTGTTTACTGCCCTGTTTGGTTTAACCTTCACAAAGTAATGACCGACTCAGTCGCAGTGAAAGCACGTTGTTTGGCTGCCTTATAACTGACTGTATTATTACTGTGTGCTGCTTATCCCTTCAAATAAAACCAGTATTATGGTGCCCACTCCTGCTAATCCTTTCAGCCACTTTACGCTTACTTACACTTTAATTTACCTGGGTGTTTATTTACGTCTATTGTTCAGTTTTATGAAAAGGTTTTATTCATTTCCCCGTTTTTTAAATTTGTTTACAAGTTACGCTCCCTGATCCTGTTGTATGGCTCTAATCTCCAAAATTCCTCCCAGAGTGTTTTGAAACACACCACAGAGAATATCGGTTATAGTATAAATAATGTAAATATTGGAAAAAAAAAATACCTTTGTAATTTACACTTGTGGTCTCTGTAGTTTTTACACGAAATGTTAAAGAATTAAAACATTTTATTTCTCATTTATTTCTCCAAATTAGGGAGACAATCCCCTTTCTGTATCAGATGTGAATTTAAAGCCTTGAAATGGCAGATACCTCATCCTCTGACTGCTCCTGAGGAGGCCGTTGTTCTTCTTCGTCCTCATCCTCACTTTCTTGAGACCGTTGAGAAAGAATTTCTTCACCCTGCAGCAAATAATGTTGCTTTAGGTCAATTGACTTTAATACGATTAAGGGAGAAAAAATAATACAAATTCTAATGTTGTACCTTCAGGTTACGATTTTTCAGGTTGCCAATCCAAAATGCCTCCTGACAGTTGTTGAGCGTCAGCATGGCCTTCACTCGGTAAACAAACAGCTCCAGGCTCTTCTTTAAGGCTGGTACGTGATTGGTCAGGCTTGTATCCTGGTGCATCTGAACAGCAACACATAATGACAAGACTACTAAGTTAAAGAACACCAGAGGATTTACATGCACAGGCTGTCGCTTTAACTCAACAGGAAAATGTTGTCCTCAAAGATTGGTAGATTTGGAGACATCTCCCATTAAAGAAATTAGGCCTAAAGCAGTGTGTTCTGTAGCTACCTTAGAATGTCCACACATGTGATGCAGCTGCCTGGTGCTGAGCTGAAACGTTTTCAGCAGGCTCTGGACATCCTCCTTAAAAATAAAAACATGCATTACACATAGTCCCCCCACTTCAATTTGCATGGGTTTTTCACAACACAGAATGCATCGCCACGCACTAGTTTGATTCACCATGTTTGAATAAAAGCTGAAACTAATATCTATTTTCGTTATGCATTATAATTTCATCTATTAAAGAAAACGTAATAAAACATGTGCAGTTCAGTTTCTTAAAGCCCAAGTGTATTCTCAGTCCAAAGCTAAGAGCTATTCAGTTAAATATATAAAACAAAGATAAGTAAGAATTTAAAAGATTAACGGTTATTGGATTACCCCAAAAGTTTTTGATTACTTTTCTGACGATCAACTACTTGTTGTAGCTGTTTTTTGAATGACACATAAGAAGAATAGAGCATTTACTGTAAATATAAAGAACAAAATGAATCAACTTGTTCAGGGAGAAGCTCGGAAATGTTATGTTTGTATGTATATTTCTTCTTGCTTTTGTGTGTTAATATTTGTATTTTAATATATTATCTTCGGAAAGTCTAGGCGGGCATTTTAAAATACTTGGCTTGCATTAAATCAGGAACAGGGCTAACTACCTTAAGTAAAGTATGATGTAGTTGTGTGTTGTTTGCAGGATTTAACAACATCAAAGTCAATTATTTCAGACCACTTATGCAGTTTTTTAAGGTAATACTTATGAACAACATATTTTAACATTTACCTTAATAAGGCACATACTACCTGTCATAGGTGACAAAATGTCATGCGTACCATGTGCCTTTTGAAGCTGTTATCTAGAAGTGGCATTCCAAGCTTCAGGAAGGACTCCAGGAAAAGGCGGCCATACTACAAAAAGATTATGATCAGTAAATACAAATTCAGCAGCTTCACCTCAATGTGAAATCTTATCAGCGCACAGCTAACTCACCTTTAGGCACACAATGAGCACCGACCTGGAATCAAACACCTGTAATAACAGATAGGAAGACATATATGTGAGCAGATGAACCAAACTGAATCCAATATTATATTGGATAAAAGTGAGGAGATTACATTATAAATATAAAAACATTTCAATCTAATGCTGGAAATAGATGAGGTCCAATGTCAAACCACACAAAAAAGGAATTCACAGCCATTGGATCATGCCAACAGACCTTCACTAGGTTGACGAGGATATGAAAATCTCTGACAGCCAGGTTCCATGTCAGCAGCTTCTCACTCTGAGCCTTGAAGGAGAACATGGGTTAGATATTTGTATAGTTAAAACACACAATGTAAAGTCTCACTTATGTGACTAATTCAGTTTAATTGTTGAAAACACAGTTGTAGTAGTGTTTTGTGCCTCTGATTATATTCAGTTCTAAGGTAAATAGGTATATACAGTGTGTGTATGCTTGAGAGCACATTGTGCAGTGTGGCCCCCAGTGGCTGACCTCAGAGCTGTCACTGACTTTAAAGGCAGGAATCTTCCTGATGGCCTTTTCCAGCTCGGCCATCAACACTCTGTAATACACCACGAAAGTCTGCCTGAAGAAGAATAGAACGAATGAAAAATTAACAAGATAAAGCTGCAAAAGCACATGGAGCAACCTAACTGCAATCTAAGCTACTACAATAATGGCTAACTCACTAGCAACTTTTTATTTTGCGACAAGATATCAAACACAATGAACTGATGGTGAGGAGGATCTACCTGTTGAGAGTGGGCCACGATGCAGAGCTCTCGTCTTTTGCTGCGTTGATGAGCTCAGGGATTCCCTCTGCAGCTATTTCCTCCACTGCCTTCAGAACATCATCAACGTGCTCCAGGTAAATTCTGCAGAGTTGAGAAGACAACAATATCACAGATAGGAACGTTAAGATGCTGTTCACAATTATAAAAATAACGTATTCGATGAGAATTTCTTTTAGAAACAGTGCACTTTATAAACAGGCTTACACTAGGCTTTTTAACATGTCTGGGAATTTGGAGAAATGCTTTAAAAATACCAACTTCCTGAGTAAACACAATTTCACTAAACTTCTGGTGTGGATATGATGGACAGCTGGGTAGACAGCACTCCATCCTGGAGTTTACGTTTATTTGTTTGCTTTTACAGCACTGCACTGGTTTGCATTGCAAATAACATTAAACACAAATGTACAATAGACTCATTTAGAAACATAAAGACGTCTGAAGGTTCTTTAGAGATGATGCTCCGGATACAAATCAATTCAATCCTTGGGAAAATGATGTTTACTTCTTTGACTTTGTGCCGATGAGTAACAAAGCTAGTCCGACCCCTACAGGGACTTTAAGACTTTAACCAAAGTGGATATCTGAGACCTGTAAAACGTGCTAACTATATTTCGACTGATCTTAGATGTTAAGAAACATTTCCCAGTTGAAAGGTCACGTATCGCTGCTCTTCGGTGGTCAAACAATGTTATGTCAACAGGATTTCTAAATAATTACAAACCTAACCGAGACATTTTTGTACAACTTTGTGTTACTTATTGTCTATCATACACAGCAATATATGTCCTATAAATTGATTTCTATTGCCAATGTGTCAGTAAGGCATTCAGAAATCGTGTCTGCTTTTCTACATTTTTCAATCAACTGTTTTTGGTGCAAGATGGCCATTTCTGACATGCACACCCACTTTAGGACTGTATGAAGTGCTTCATTGAATTTGATCCCTCGCTCCTTCTCTCCACTGGCCGTCACCCAGTTTTGGCACAAGAAACGCTTGGCAAAGGAGGCTGGGAAGAAAAATCCAGCATTATAACCACAGTCCATTGGAGAGCAGATACATTGGATTTAGTGAGGCAACATGTCATGACTGACCGGTCTGCTCTCTGTAGGCAGCAGGGTTTCCTCCCCTCTCCGACACAGTGGACAGAAGCTGGGAGAGGTTCAGGGCTGTGTTGAGATTTGGCATTGTGCTGGAGAAGTTCATCAGGTACTTAAAGCTGTGTCTAAACAAAGGGAAAAAGGGACAAAACACAAAATTTAAAAGCATCATACTTTATGATATTAAGTTTTAGAACTGGAACAAGTGCCCATTCTCCTTTGCTTCGGAAATTAAAAATATATGTATCTCTACTGTATTAATAAGAGTGGTTCTTTATTCAGTTATTATTGAGAGGATATTTTTGTAATTCTGTGATTTTGAGCAAAAAGGATACTTCACTTTTGAGGCCACCAAAGTCATTGAGTTTGATAAACAAATAGATTGATATATTGTCGTTACACTTCTGCTCCTAAGCTTTATCACTCACTTTACAAGCTGCTCCAGCGTCAACTCAGCACTTCCCTCTTTTAGTCGTTCAGCCAAAACCCCCAGAGCCTTCTTCAGTAAGCTCCGCTGTCCTGGCTGGCTGAATCCAGACCTGAAAAATGCACAGATACATTACAGAGACAAAACAGAAGCCAGACTCGATAACTCTTACAAGTCTGATATTAAATGTCCAGCAGTGGCTCAGTCAGTAGGGGCTTGGACTGGGAACCGTAGGGTCGCCGGTTCAAGTCCCCAACAGACTTGAAATATGGAAAGTGGACTGCTACTTGGAGAGGTCCCAGTTCACCTCCTAGGCCCTGCTGTGGTGCCCTTGAGCAAGGCACCGGACACCTCCAATCCCCCCTCCCCATTGCTCCCCGGGCGCTGCACGATAGCTGCCCACTGCTCCTAGTACTAGGATGGGTTAAATGCAGAGGACTAATTTCACTGTGTGTGCTCTGCTGTGTGCATGTATGTGACTAATAAAGAGGATTTCATCCTCCGATTCTATCTATCTATCTATCTAAATGTTTTAAATAAAGTTTAAACTTGAAAGTCAGTGGTGTTGGTGGTCTTCCTCACCAGCTGAAAGTGGTGTTCAGGATCTGAAGGAGCAGCTGATAACCGGAAGACATCAGCTGGTGCTCCTGAGTATCCGTGGCAGGTCCGTCCACCACGCCGTTGTTCTCAGACAGCAGTGTCTGTGAGAAAATGCAAACGTGACAACAATTTAATAGAAAAACAGGAAGAAGCTCTACATTCTTACATACAGATTGTGTTTGTACCTGGAAATGGTTGTGGCAGTTCTCAAGGTGTGAGCAGAGGGTGGGCAGCAGCTGGATGCAGTAGGAAGCAATGTCCTTGGAGCTCCTCTGTTGTAGATGGGAGAAGCCCACGCTCTTATCGGTCTTTGCCTGCACAAGAAAACATGTAATTAAGTTTGGTGTAATATAAGCCTGTTTATTACAGTTTTATACGGTTGTTACTAAACATCATTGACATGCAAAGCTTCCTCAACTACAGAGAGAACTCAGAAAAAAATTACTTCATTAAGGCTTTCATTATATTTGCCTTTAAAGAATATCTCAGAATACGATTGCAAACAGTTCTTCCCCAAGACATTGTCAAATATTTATTAGACACGCACATTCTCACACTTTGAGAGCTTTCATTCTCTGATTTACATTCATCACTGTTTATTTTAGCTTCTTTTTGTACCTTGAAGAAAGGGGTCCTCTTGGCAGGGGCAGCTGTAAGACTGAACTCCAGTTTACGAAGCATATCCTCCAGCAGGAACACCAGCTCAGCGGGACCCAGCAGAACCTCCTCCTGCACCTTGGTAACACAACAATAGTAGAGGAGATGCGTTACAAACACCTGTGTGTTTTCATATATGTGGTGCATACATTTCTGAAATAGCAAAGTCATGGATATAACTACATTCCAAATATTTGATCTTGCTCTGTTTGGAAATACAGCTTGTGTACCCTGACTTAAATTACCCTACCCCTCTAAATTCCTGGTCTGCCTCTCGTTTAGGCTAATTAAACTTGTGTACAATAACAATTTTGAATTAATATGTGCAATCATACTTTTTATTTAAGTGTACTAATTAAGCTAAATGTAACTAACTTTAAATGTTATTCTATTAGGCATAGGTGTGAGTATGAATTATTTTACACTGTATTTTGTATTTATATGTTATCTTGTTTTTATTTATATTCGGTTGTAATCAAATAATAAATCCTCACCTTAAGTTCAAAAGCCATGATATTTTTAAAACATTCCCATTGGTAATGAAACATAAAAAAGGCCTGCTCAAACTAAAAAGTGTAATTCCTTCATTTACCTTGGTGTGGAGCTCAGAGTCCAGCAGTGAGCGGGACAGCAGGCCACACTGCAGCACACTCAGCACCTCCATGTCCAGCTCCCTGAAAAACTGCCTGTAGGACAGCAGACTGACACCCTGCCGGACTTCCTTTTCTTTCTCCTTCTCTGGTTGCTCCTTTGACACAAACAGAATCCCCTTTTTAGCTTGGGTTAAATAAATAAAAACTACTAATACGGGAGGTCAAAGTTTACCTGCTGAGTTTTGTCTGTTTCAGTCTCCTCAAGCTGAGAGCTGCTCTCTGAGGAAGTCTTACCAGGAGCCTTCCTCTTCTTTCCCATGCCATCTAAAAATCATATGCGAGTCAGACAATTATGCAAGCATGTATTCCCCTTATTCTGAGTCTTTAGTTTCATTAACGTGAAGTAAAATATATTCTCTTGGTTACCTTTCTTAGTCTTCACAGGAGGAGCAGAACTGAGTACAACCCCATCTGGGCTATCTCCATCGAAGTTGGCAACAGGTGGAACGTAACCAGGTGTTCCTGAGACACATAGTTAAAAAATAAAAACACTTTATTTCAACATCTTTAGTATAATTCACATGTAGGCCTGGTAAGATAGATATATGTGAGATGCCTAGTGTTTTTTATATTTAATTGCAAAAGTCTTCATGTTTTTTTCGTACAATGTGTATTTGTTTATAGCTTAACATGATGATGAGAGTAAAGTATAGGAAAGGAATAAAGAAATAATAATGTGAATACTAAGAAAGAAAAAATCGAGAGTAAAAATGAAATTAAAATATCCTGAATAATAAATACAAATAATAATAAAATAGGCTTGTATGATTGTGCATATACTGGCCATTAACGATGGATGAAAGCTCACCTGCCAAAGCTCTCTCCAGCAGAGTCTGAAGGTATGTGATGTTCTGCAGGCGGGTCATCACTTTCATCTTCATCTCTGTTTCTTTTTGTCCACAGAATGCATTAATGACCTATCACAAAACACGGCTTTAGTCCCTCATCCCCTGCTTTTGAAAAAGGTGTTTAACAGATCGCATGTAGTTACCTCTCTGAACCAGTTGATGGTGTGGAACAGCAGAGTGCAGATGAACTCCCTCTCAGCTTTTGACAGGCTCTCCATTTTATTTACCACATCCATGTCCGTTAGGATCAGAGGGCAACCTGTGTTCCAGCAAATTAAAAACACATCGAAAAAGAAATGTGTTTACAACCATAGAAACGAAAACAAACTGATGTCCAGGAGAAATGTGTAACTTCCACTCCCTCACCCAGCAGGGCGTCGATCTCCTCCAGGTCTCCCTTGTGCTGCTTCTCCTCACAGAGTCTCAAGAGGCGAAAGAATGGAGACAGACAGAGAGGAGACACTCGCCTGCCCAAACAAAATACAGAAGAAAAAAAAACATCTTGGTGATTAGACGCATGTTTGTTCAATATTACAAAATATATTGAAATTGCACAACTGACTAAAATGCAAATTAAATACATCATGGTAACGGGACAGGGCTGACTGACTTGAGTGCCTTCTGTGTTTGACTCTTCTGCTCTCCTTTGTTCTGGACCTCTCCGGCCAGTAGAGGCAGCAGGTTGATGGCGATGCCTCCCTGACTCTCATCGTCATCCAGGTTGTATATCACTGTGGGCTTGAAGGGGAAAGAGCTGAGACGCACCGAGAGGAGAGATTAATAACAGTGTTGAAGTTTATTAAAACAGGTAATTGCTTATGCTGCCAGGTATCCATCACTAACCCCAGTATTTCTGGCCCTATATCCATCACAAAGTCATCCTGGAAGTCATCCAGGACAGTCTTTCCAATGTTTTCCTGTTTCAGGGGGAAAATAACAGGACCGCATGATTAGTCATGACTTGGTAGCATCTTATGAGGGATGCAGGTCGATGTGTCCGTGGAGAAAGCTGATTCTCCTGCTGGGGAAGCCTTTGTAGTGCCTACATCTAACCAAGAACCAAGAACAAATCATTGTGGCTCTACCGAAAAATTAGATGCCATTAAGCTGTTAGAAACATAGCCAGTTTCCAAAAAAGAGTACAACTAAGTTCCGATGTTAGAAGGTATTTACATCGTACTCTGACCTGAAAAGGCCTCTAGCCTGACACTGCTGGTTGCAGGAAACCCAAGAGATCTCTTAGGAATGTATTGCTTTATTATTGAACATTTACCATCAACACTGATTGGACACCCACATAAAAAGTAGCCAATTTCCCTTAAAGAAGAGATAGGAACATCAGTTTGATGTTTGTCTGTTTGTTTGTAAGAGACACACCTGAACCTGTGGGTCTAGGATGGAGCTCAGGATGAGGTTGGCCAGTTCATCATAGTACAGAGCTGCTGCCTCTGATGAGCTTTCACTGCACGACTTCACCAGCTCCAACAGGGCTGTCACCTGAGACAAGAGACACACACAGACATGAGTACACTTGAATACACTTCAGGTACAATCACTGGCAGGTGTAAAAAGAGCACAGAGAATGCTGCAAATTATAGAAAAAGAAGGAGAAATGATAACCATTATAATGTGTTTGCTTGACCTCTGCCACAGGGAGGTCCCAGCACAGGATGAGTTACTAAACATCACAAACTGTTACATCTTTGCAACACAAACAGTGTTCTTTGATTGCTTTGATGCTTAGTGTGTACCTGTCTGAGTGTCTCCTGAGGCAACAACCCAGTCTGCGACTCCTTCACTTTAGGCCTGGGGAAGAGGGGGGCAGAGAGAGGCATAAAAAGATAAAGCAAAGTAAGAAACAAGGAAAATACCGCTTACGTCTGTGAGTAACACCGCTTACCTGAAGGCCCCCATGCTGCCTATAATCATGACAGCACCAATGATGCCAATTCGCTTGTACTTGGGCACAGTGCTGGAGAGCTGTTTGCGGATCACTATGTGCATGTCATCCTGAGGAGGGTGGGGGGACAGAACGAGAGAGCTAGGTCAGCCGGAGAGAGGTTCCAAGTCTTGGTTTCACATTTTATATTAGGTTTTTCATGGTGAGTTAGTTGCAGTTTTTCATCAAGTGTTTAAGTGTTTAAAGTTATTAGAAGTGTTTGTTTGTTTTTGTCAGTGACAGTTGTAGCCTCTCACAAGTACTGTATCTACATAAGCATACAACCCTTTTTTTGAAAATCGATATTTTCGAGATTTCACTACCACACTCAGACGAAAACAATGTTCACATAAGAAAGGATGTTAATGGTATTTGATCTACCACAACATTTAAATCCTGTTCTTGTTCAATTTTAAAAGACCTTAATAGACTGTCAAAAACAACAGGCATTAGTTGGGAAGCAATAGCGCCATCTCCTTTTTTAACAAGGCAAAATGTTTTTACTTTAGTTTTTCTTAGAGATACTGCTTCTTTTTAGTTTTAGTTCACAACATTATTTTCCACTTCTTACTATTGATTTTGTGTATAATAACTCTGTTGAGAGGATAACAAGACGAGCAGAACATAACAAAAAGCCTTAACTGTCTTATGAAAGCGCACCTGGATGTGAGATCCCTGCTGCTGTTGCCCAAACGCCAGTGTGCTCAGAAGGTGGAAGAGCCTGCGGATCTGCTGAGGAGTCAGGTTGTCCATGTAGTCCAAGATTCCCTGTATCAAAGATTAAGCTCAGTTAAAAACGTAACCAAACTTAATAGTAAGGGAACGTTTGCTAGCTATAAGCTGTTGGTTCGGCAGTATGGGCAGCAGATCCAACAATGTCTCCCTTTCTTACCTTGACGAAAACAGCATACAGGGACATCTCTGAAGGCTTCTCTGTTACAAGGCCGCAGAGCAGCTCCAGAGCCATGTCCACCTCCCCACCCACACCACTGCACACATGGGTCACTAAAGAGCCCACAACCTCCTATAAAACATACAGCAGAATGAGTTACACATAATACAATTGACAAACATGCTTATATGCCTTTTCAAAGGCTAATCCAAAACCCACCTGTTGGCAGTATGAGTCAAAAGCAGTGAATGAGTGTCGGTACATGTGTCCTCCAAACGGCACCACACAGGGGTCAGGGGAGCGCAGCAAACCCTGAGCCAGAGCCAGGATGGAGGGGAAATACCCCCGCATCACCTACAGTATCATAATTAATTAATACAGCTTGTTATACAAATAAAAATAATGACTGCAGCTGTATAAAAATAAAGTGCGTAGTGCTTCTGTGTTTAAGCTCGAACCTCTGCAGACGGACCCACCTGAGCGTAATCTCTGAAGGTCCTCTGGAGCAGAGCCTCCTGGATCAGTCCGTTCCTCACCTTCAGCTTCAGCAGCCGCTCCGCCCCCCGCCGGCTCTGGTTGGCGTTGGTGGAGTGGAGGATGAACAGCACCAGCACATCTATCACCTGACATGGCAGAGCACTTTTTAATGGAGTGATACAAAGATATGTGACACATCAGAATAAAGTTCCTATGTCTTCATTTCAAAATGTTGATGAGGTCCAGATTGTTTGACCGGTTGTGATATGGTTTGAAGGTATTGAGAGCAGAGTTTGTTGTATTTTAAAATACGATAATATTAATAAAATAACTGATTCAGAATGGTTTTATTTTGTGTTTTACAATGTTTATTAATTGAACAGACTTAAGTGAGCACAGAATAGAATCTAAACTCTAAACTAAATGAACCAACTCAACATAGGATACACTGACCTGAGGAGAACAAACCCACCTTATGTTCCTCCTCTTCATCCACAGACTCTATTGCCTGATGAAAAACAACACAGTAAAAGTTAAGTAAGCCACTCTCAAATTGAATTGAGAAGACTGAAGCAGCATTTACTAATCAATTAAAATAGAGGGGGCAAAAATACTGATTCATTTCCCACCTTGAGAAAAGCCTCAGAAATCAGTTTCTGGAATCGCACCGCTGACTTGATGCCGTCCAATACCAATGCAACGCTGTCCTGGCTGCTGCCGCCTGCTGCTGTGGAAGAGGACCTGCTCCAAAAACAGATACAACTGATTAGATCCTTAGGGATACAAGATCAAGAACCGACTACCAAAAAGGATCCTGACAAAATAAATAGATGATAGTTTTGAGTGGGGATCTGTGTTGTCGTACGCTGCTGATCCTTTGCTCTTCATGTGGCTCTGGGAGGCCTGCAGCACCGGAGGGAGAACACACTGCTCCAACTCCAGCTTTTTACGAAGACTACACACCACCTGCACAAGGTAAGAACACATGCCACACAGCTTTTTAAAATATATGACTTTAACAACCACAGCACAACTACTATGTTGTGTTTTCTAAATGCAAAATGCTGTGGACATGATTCTGAGCTCTGACCTCATAAGCATCAGAGGCAGAGACAGAGTGAAGGATGAACTTCACCACCACAGGAAGGTCCTCCAGCTGCACGGCAGCCAAAGTAGCCATGACGGCTCCACGGACCTTAGAGGGCAGACAGTGACATGTAACGGCTTTGTGAAATGAAATGTAATAATTCATCCAAAATAAATGTAATGCCAGGTGTGGGAAAGTGCTTTAAACAACATCTATTTCTCGATACATATTGATTATGGATATTTGCAAATGTTTCCGAACGTACTTTCTGCAGTTCTAATAAAATAGCTGCACTAGCCAGCACTGGAAAGTTTGAGAGTATGCGGCGGCTCATAGTGTGATACAGTGATGCAATAACTAACTATTTGGTGGTTCTTTGTGTGACCCTAACCCCTAACCCGTGAATTCTCAAACATTGAAGCGGCCGAAATCATAAAAATATAAAACAGAAATAGAACTGGAAACAAACGGTCGTTGAGGCACCCGTCAGCGAATATTACGCATGGGTTAATAAAGGTCCAGGCAAAAGTCATTTCTGTGAATTTTATTTTCTTGATGCCAGATCATTGTACAACAATTTCCTTGTCTTTTTGCTTGCCTCGTGCTTGCCCTATGGTAAAACAAAACCGTACTGGGTGTGCTGAGGCTACCACCATCTGTTTCCAATATACGTGTATATTTAATCACCAGGTCCCCCATACCCCGTTGCCCAAAACTGCCTTCAAAACAAAAGCATAAAACAACTTATTCGATTAAGTTGAATTACCCCTAAATAATAAGGTAGATTTACAATAAAAGAAAAACAGCAGTAAAAATAAATGTATAACTGTTAAATAATATAAGTCTGTGTATGGCTCCATCACATCTAATGTATAATTTGAATGTGTAACTTGGACGAGTCAGAGAACGATAATATAGAGGCTTTTACCAAAGCTGCTCCTGGTAGGATGAGAAAAAAACAGGCAAGGTAGATCTGAATGTTTTTGGTGCTGTGGCTTTATCTCATATGTTATATTTTCTCACTTTGACTTACTTGTATGAACACTCTTATCAGTCTGAAATTAAGTGTGAATTGATAGTTGTTCGTGTTTACTACATTAACCCTGTTGTGATCTGTATTTCAGTGTTCTGAAACTCTTCAGTAATGTATTAAAAATGGCAGTCAGTATTTTCCAAGCTAGTGTATCAAAGTCAAAAGTCTAGAAACGTTACAGTACTATTGTGTGTCTGTGTATGGGTCTGCGTTTGTAGTACCTCAGTAAGTAATGAGGTACTAAGGCTCAGACTGGAGAGGGCATCCAGGATGGGAACAGTCAGCTGAGTGTTCTCCTGGAGTAAAGAGCTACAGAGAAGGGATGAAAGTAGCAGTTAGTATAGCCAGCAACTCCAAACAACAACCACAGGATCTGTCATCGAGACTGACAGATCATACTTGAGCTCTCTGGCTATATCATTGTGCTGGGAGTCATCCAGTATCTCTGGCAGACTAGTGATGATGTCACGCTGGACCTCCACAGGTGCGACTGACACCAGCTCCATCAGCTTCACCGCCAACTCCTGCACATGACAGGGAGGCAAATGAAATACATCACCATCTAGAAATGAGTGATGACTGAAGAGGAGATACAGGTCTAATGAAAGAGAGGAGCAGAAACTGTTATGGCTACAGCACATGCATCCTATCATCACAGAAATGATTACCTTGCTGTCCACAACGCGGTCTAGCCATTTAAGCTGGTTAATTATTATGTGAGGAATACTGAGGCCTCCATCTCCAGCACTGAGAAAGACAGAGCAGACATTTAGAAAATAAGACAGAAGTGTCTAAAAAAATGTTACGTAACCTCATTAAAATACTGACCCATCAAGCATAAATTCTGGGATTTTCTCGATCAATGTGTTGATGATAGAGGTCTGCATGAAAAGGAAAATAGGATTAAGGATTTGTGGAGAAATACTGTACATTTCGCATGCCTCATTGAAGAAAATGTCTTTTTGACATCTTTTGTGAAAGAGTGATGCAGTCGTCTTTGACAGAATAAATGCAGGAAATCTGACCTGCAGCATTTCAATCCCCAGCAGCATGCGGAGCAGACTTTCCTGAAATGAGCTGACACAACTGCAACACAGGAGAAAACATGTCAGTCCGTCACATCATACAGACAGACTGACACAAGTTTGGTGTAGGCTGAAAGGTTAGCTTATTGATAAGTTAGAAAATAACAGACAACTATTTTTGATAATTGATCGAGGAAATAAAATTAACACCTGCAACCTGCCTAATACAGGGTAAATGTTGACTGTGGCTGGTAAGATGTGTAGTTCATCTGCCAACATAACAAGTTTTTCTTATAAGATGAAGGTGAGGGGGAAAAAACATATCCTGGAACTGATTATTCATTAAAGTACGCCAATAATGCTGAAAAAATATGGTTTCCAGCCTCTAAAACATAAAGATGTCCTGCTTTTCGTCTGTTCTGTATCACATTTAACTGAATATCAACTTCTTCCTCAAATTTTAAACAAAGTTGATGTATAAAGAAATTAATTAGCAGAATCATCCATAATAAAAATATTCATTGTTTGTCACCCCATTGGTATTTTTTGTTTTATAAAGTTCTGCCTGACATCGCTTCTATTAGCATTAAGTGTGGGGTTTTTTTCACCTGGAGTCCCCATCAGATAATCGTGGGACACAGGGAAGAAGGCAGTTCCTAAACTGCCCAGGTTCCTCAATATGAGACTCCAATCCAGCGGTGAATTCCTGAACAATCTGAGCAAAGAAATGGCAGAGAAACATGACTTGCAAAGATTAACATACTTCACATAATTTGTAAATATATGCTCACTACAAGTGTACATGTCCTCTCAGGTGGCTGAATGTTACAGGGACTGTGATACAGTATATGCAAATACAAATTCTCCTGTTTCCACAATTGCACAACTCAGATTGCACTCATATGGTGATTGGTCTTTCTTCTACATTTCCTTAAGATTTGATTAAAATAATCATAATATATTGCCTTGCTTACAGTATCGCAGCGTATCGCAACTTTACCACTCATCATTACATAAATAATATCAATAGATTACTGCAAATACTTACTCCAGGATACCTGGGACTCTTCTGCAGTTGTTTCTGTATCCTTTTTTGGAAAACTACTTGGTCGACAGCTAGATCAGAAAAATTAGAAGTGGGTAAACAGATTCAATTTACTGGCTTGGCATGTTTTTTAGTTTAGTTTTTTTTTTTTTACTTGGACTGAGTGTGTTTACCAATTTCATTGGATGTGCACCCTTGTTTTAGGGTGACACCAGCCTCTCGAATAAAGATGCCAAACACACTTTCATTTGTCTGTTCTTGAGCAGGTTCCTTTGATTGGCGACCGGTGCTGCGGCTCTTCTTTGCCTCTAAAGAGATAAGATTATAACTCTTTAATAAAATAGTATCACAGTATTGCGCTTCCCATATAGATAATGTTTTAGAAAAGGTGTCAGGGTGTCATAAATGAATAAAGGTGCCTAGTTTATTGGCTGGTGTAATCATGTCAGTGGCTTAGTGCACTGATATCCAGATCAGGGTTCAATCCCCACTGCAGTCAGCATGTCATTGGGTCCTTGGGCAAGACACTTGACCCTAAATTGCTCCTGTGGGGATTGCCCACAGTATTGAATGTATGCAAGTCGCTTTGGATAAAAGCATCCAACAACTGACAAGTAATGTAATGTCAGTGTGATGACAAACAGTGGTACTGTCAGATTACTGTCATAAACTTGTGATGCTTTGCCCTCAATGTAAAACAAATATAGAGCAAACAGTGGGCATCTTGGGATTTGTATATCATAGTAGGCAATCTTGGGAAATCTTATACTGACATAGATGTGAACTGCTGCGTTGTTATAAAACGTACTAGTGCTTGTAGTAGCTCCTTCTGATTTATCCGCCGTAGAGCGTCGCTTTTTACGCATCATCTGAAAAGATATAAAAGACAGGAGATGTTTAATGTGCTAGACCAGGCTAGCGTCGACAGTAGCAAGCAAGCTAACTTGTTGTTATACATTCACTTTACTTGGGACATTAAAATACTATGCTTTGGCTAGGGTATTAGCTAATCCAGTCATTCTTTCGCTATATAACAAACATGGCATACTTAATTCTGACGTTGTTACAAGGTTATGTTGTTGGCTGTCCGTAACATTCATAATGATAAAAGTGAGACATACTTTGAATAGAAAGACGATCCCACAGACGAGAATTGTATATACTATCCCAGGGACCGAAGTTACAAAACAAACCTCCGCGCCAAGTGCCTAAACACGTCACCAACCGCAGTTAGGGATCATCTTCGTGGTGATTGGGTGACACGGGGTAAAAAATACAAGTAAATGACTAACAACGTCTGAGAATAACATGATTGTAAATCAAGTATAACATTACTTTATAAGTTAGCCTGTTTAGTGAATTATCTCTGGTGATATTTCAAATTAAAAGTGATCCGTCGTTAACATTACAATAGTTACAACATGTTTCAGACGGTCTCTAACATCCTTACATTGGGTTTCATGTATTTAGTAAACAGTGTGTCCGTTGTAGGGCGGGGTTAGACCTGTCGATTTGTGTCACAAAGACTTTATACGGGATACGCCGTGTATTGAAACATGCACATCCCGAGAGCGCCGTACCTTCCCAACCACACCGAAGAGTTTGGAGTTGATTAAGCGAATTCACTGCCACTTCCTGCTCTTCGCCTGAGCATGGATGATTTAAAGTTTTAGTTCATTACCGTCATGATTTGAGAATTTAACGAGGCTTTGCATGGTCATCCACACGCGCGCGCGCGCGCACGTAACATAGGTGCAAACAATACACATGTAAATTTCCCAACCGAAAGGGCTCAAGTGCTGCATAGTTATTTATATGGGATTTGGGGTGTCCAAATAATTTGGATATGTTGTATGCCTCTATGGTTATGCATGTAATAACTTTGATTTATTTCTATGATTAGCCTCCATTCATTTTTATCATTCTTGTCTTTTTCATAATGTGATGGTAAACTGGAACTTTCAAAGCGGCCGTCCCACTGGCTGCAGGGTGTGAACTATCTTGACAACAAATACAGGATCTTTGACCATATAGGGATCGCTCAAGAAATTGAAGCAGCCAGTGTCTTGGAAAGTAAGGCAGAGTGTGTGACCAATACAAAGGGGAAAGTATCTACAATGGCAAGACAGGCTACGAAGTTTTACGATCTCTCGTCCAGACTACTGACGGGAGAAACGTTTAATTTATCCTCCCTGAAGGGCAAAGTTGTCCTCATTGAAAATGTCGCGTCTCTCTGAGGTACGACCACCAGGGATTACACCCAGATGAACGAGCTCCACGAACGGTACGCCGGCAAGGGGCTTGTGATTCTGGGAGTGCCCTGCAACCAGTTCGGCCATCAGGTGAGCAATGACCGTCACAGGCCTGCTGTCTTATCGACTTTAAGCCACACTGTGGTTATTTGTATTTGTATGTATTTTTCTTATTTATTTTAGTTTAGACTTTGCAGTATAGTTAACCAGTTATAAAACATAATACAGCTATTGTAAAAAAGGGTTAGGAGGAACTATGAACTTAATCAAATGGAGGCAATTGTGTGCCTATTTTACACTTGCTTTACATTGTTAACGTTTACTTAGTTGGTTTCAGGTTTAGATTTAGTCTTATATAACGTTATTCTGTGTCTGCTACGGACATAATAATGTTATTAGATACATTATTTAAGACATTTTTTTCGACCGTTGAATAATTAAGTTCCTCTGACAGTTTCAAAATCAGGGATATAGAGGAAACAGGAAATGTGGTAAAGTTATTTGGTTTCAGAACAAAAAGCCATACTTGTTTGTAACTGGTTCCTTGTAACTAAATGCATGCAAGGTTTTCTGCTTGACAATTATAATACACACAACAAAAAATATGTTTTTACTATCTTCCTTTATAATTTGTTTATGGCATCAATATTAGTAACTCATTAATAGCCGGTTACGCACATGATGGTTCAAATACGGAGCAGGAAGTTGAACAGTCTGAGGGAGGAGGGGTCATCTCTCCTCCCTCAGACTTGTTTAAGATAAAGAAAACAAAAACAGATCAATTCTGTTGACAGAGGAACCTGTGCAACCCAAATGTTTGCCCTGTGTTAGAATGGTTTCCTTAACAGATTACCAATATGTTAAACTACATTTCTCTATGAGCCATTAATACAATTTTCTTCAACAATTTCAGACTTTAAGCCAAGTAGTAATGTAGGTCTAAGTGTTCAGTCAAGCTTTTCACTCATCTTGTTTTAACAAACCTTTAATGTCCTATGAGAGTATCTCCTGATCACTAACATCATTATATATATGTAATTCATGTCTATAGGGACACCATGTTGGACTTTATCAATAACTTCCTATTGTAAACCGAACACCTCTGCTATCTCAAATGTCTCCCAATGACACATACTCTTCTGATCCACCCATACAGGAGAACTGCAAGAATGAGGAAATCATTTTGTCCCTGAAGTATATCCGTCCTGGAAATGGTTTTGAGCCCAAGTTTAAGCTCCTGGAGAAAGTGGATGTGAACGGGAACGATGCCCACCCCCTGTTTGTGTTCCTGAGGGAACAGCTCCCTGCTCCCAGTGACGACCCATCTGCCCTGATGACCGACCCCAAGCTGATCATGTGGAGCCCGGTGTGCAGGAACGACGTGGCCTGGAACTTCGAGAAGTTCCTAATCGGGTCGGATGGAGTGCCCTTCAAGCGCTACAGCAGGAGGTTCCTCACCAGCGACATCGAGGGAGACATCAAGAAGCTCCTCAGTCAGGCCAACTAAAGAAGCCGTCCTCCAAAATGCTGTCCATCCTAAAGCTTGCACCAGCACGATGAGTGTGACCTTCACGTCCCCTTGAGGCTCATTGTTTTCCCCTCCATAGCTTCTGTAGATGTTATACGGCACTTATCCAGACCACCTGTGCTCTCTTATATGCAGTGATGGCTGTGTTCTGTTCTTTTACTACATGAAGTCACCCTCTGAAACCAACTCGTTGTGAGGGGGGTATCTGATGAAATGTAAAAGGCTGAATGTGTGCAGCTGCACTGTGTGCATGTATAGCACAGCTGTGTTTCAGGGACCAATAAACTTATTTTTTCAAACGTTTTCTGACTACCCCTCTGTGAATTCATAGCAACACAATTTTTTACACCAACCATAACACGGCCAATTTTGATTAACTCCATATTGTTTAATTCAAATATCATTCCATATGTCCACTGAAGATCTGGTATGAAAATTCAACTTTTCTTACAAATATCCATGCAGGATTTAATGCTGCTATTGTTATTTTGAACACTGGATAGCACTTTGAAGTCTTATTTTGACCTTCTTTTATATTGGTTTTATACCAGGGTACCATTGTAATTGTACAAATAAACTTTCTTATCTAGGATATTAACTGTAATCAGATCATAGTTCATTGTTGCAACCAGTCATCAAAGTTGCAGCAACTGCAATGAAGATCATTTTGAAATACAGTTATCAGACAACCACTACTGACATTACACCGGCTTTGGTGTGGGTTTATCAAATTACATATACTATTTTTTTGCTGCGTATAATTATTCCAAACAAACCACCCTGTTGAGGCTTCCAGTCTTTATTGTACTTCGAATTCAAATATTTCTCAGTTAAAAACAAATACTCTCGATATCGGCAATAAGATAAATATGAAGACAAGAATTTATACACCTATTTTCAATAGTGTGATCATGTACATCTCTAGGGTTATCTTCGAGTTTGAATTGCTGTCGTGATTTAGTGGGAAAACAAGATCCTCAGCATTTAGCAGCTGAATGTTGTTTTCAAAGTATCTAGGATTCCTAAAATGATGTAAAGCTTTTCTAAGCATAGGCTTGAATGAGTATATTTAGGTAGTTAACTTTCAAATGACATGATCGTGAGGACCAACCAGCAAAGAGGGCACTTGGAGGTCCTGCATATCAACATGCTGTGATGCAACAAAGTGCAGAATTTATGCCACAGAACAAGACTTCAGGAAACAGATTCATTAAGTTCTAACTGCCATCTGGTTTCCCCAGAGGATCCTTGAGACTGACTATAGGTAAATGTGTTTAAGACACCTGTTATAACTGTGCTTCCTGTGATAACTGTGTATGCAATGACCCAAATCAGAAAGACTAAAAAAGGGATTCTTCTCTTAAGTTACCAGCAGAGACAGCCTTATGTCTATGATCTCCGGAAGCAAAGAAATCGGGTCCACATGACCGCAGTCAGCTGTTTAAGTGCTGCTCTCATGACCCCATCTAATGACACATGTACATTGTCCCTAATCACAAGGAGCAAGTCAAGTTTCAGGAATAAAAGCACCACTTTTATACTAGTTTATTTTGCTTCACTCAGTGTGCTTTAAAGATATCAAATAACATAGCCATTTCAATACAGAGCTGCATTAATGTACAAGACTAGGGGTCTGATCAGGCAGCAATCAAAATATTCCTATAAGACACATTAAAATGATGTGGAAGTGAATGACAGACTACAACCCTTAATGCCTAGGCCAAATAATACAGATTTGTCATGTCCAGAAGCAGGTAGATAATGTACTCATGGAGAATTCAAAGTGCCCCCTTTTTTAGTCAGGCTGCAGGAATCAAAAGGCCGCTTTTGCATTGTGATTACAAAAAAAAAGGTAAAATAAACATTAGAAGCAGGGTAAGACTCCTCTCATGAGTTTAGGGTCCGAGAAACAGCAGAGCCCATTCTGTGCATCAAAGAAGAAGAAATTGATGGCTGAACAAAAACTGCTTCTGCCTCAATTCATGTCGGGATGCAGATTTTAAAACCTTGATAAAGAAATCCCCTCTGTGGTTTAGATTGCAACACAGAGCCAGCAGCACAACCGCAACAGTTAGACTGCGGCAGCCAGATCCGCCATCAGTGATCCACTCTGCAGGTGGAAGAAAGTCACAGGATTCTTCAACAAGCATGGCATGTATTGTTCCGCGTGCACATCACACTGTTAAAGTTTGCATTTACCTCAGCCCAGCAAGACTATCAAGAGTGAAATCCAGGCCAGTTTCTTGCTAATGTCTTATAAGATGGTACATTTCGCCATAAAAACCTCTGACCGCTTTGGTTGAAACAACATGTGCATTTGGCTTTTTTTCTATTCTTTTTTTTAGGTTTTTGACTGTTGTTGTTGTTAGCAACAGAAACATTTTTTTTTTTGTATCTACGCATGTGAGGGCACTTCTAACATTCTGTTTACCCAGTGAGAGGATCTCTATCCATTTATACTCCTCTTTACTTCCAGACTAGTAAACTATGCTCTGAGATCAGTGGGCCGCCCGCTGCAGGGAGGAAGTCTCTCAGGTCACTCTTCGGACATGGCTGTTGGCTCTAGTTGACAATATACGAGACAGCAATCAAATAAAATACGGGGAAGGAAGGGTAGATAATGTTGAGTCTGCGGAGTCCTCTGTCACTAAAGTAGCTTTGTGTGTGCGTCCAAGTGTCTCTATTTGCTGTATGTGTTTCAGTGCGTGTCCCTCTGCGTCAGGGCTCCTCAATTTGTGTCCATGTGATCTTCGGCTGCTTCTGGGGCTCCTCCCAGCGAGGCCGAGGGCTGAGGTTTGGAGGGGGCTTCCTCGTCTCTGCGCTGATAGAACAGCACGTAGGCTGCTTTAGTCTGCAAGGGGCGACATGGATACGATTACAAAACAAAAACAGGGACACTCGACACCACGGACAGAAGGCCATGAAGGCTTATCGTCATCAAGCATTGGTCACTGATAAAAGCACACCAAGGATTCCTTTATGCTGCATCTTTTGGGGAACAATACACCAACATTTATTCATATTGAAGAGGGAAAACTCACCACAATCTGGTCCTCTGAGGCAGAGGAGACACTGCTGTCATCAAAGTAATACCACTTTCCATCTACTTTATTCTTGCCATAAGCCGTGTCTGTTAGAGGGGAAGAAGTGTTAAACAAACAGCTCTTCAGTTCATTTGTTTATCCAGGAAGAGATACTGATCTCACACCGGCTCACTATCAATAAACACAGCTCACTCAAATAAAGACTTGACAATAGGTCAACAGAGAACAAAGAGGCCTAAGGCACTCTGCCATATTGATATGTAACTGGCTGGTGTCCATGGAGACAAAGCTGTCGTTCAGAATACAGTTTGACACATATTGATTGTGGGGGTGTTTAAAGAAACAAAATTGTGCCAGCACTAAAGGGTGGATATTTTGACTGAAAATACCAGTTAATTGTCAAAGGTTTGTGATGTGAAGCTACTTACAGTGACCCCCTCCCATTCCTCCATAGTGGTTCGACACGGCGATGAGGTCATACATGAAGGGGCCGGCCTTGGGGTCGGACACAAACTCTGACATGTTCAGATCCCTGAGTGAGAAAAACATACATCAGTCACAAGAGAACAAAATGGAATGGCCATCGCAACGAAACTGAGTAATTCAAATTAGAATACCCGCAAAATTGATTCAGTTACTATCAGATTTGGAAAACAAAGCATACTGTACTGTATGTCTAAGCCAACCTTAGTGAGCATGACTCAGCATGTTTTGAAAGCTGGACTTCATGTTTTCAGCCTACTGGTTTCTAGTTGATCAAGTTTCTCAACAGACACGATGCCAAGAGTGAGACAGGAAGAAAGAAACCGACTGTATTGTGTACTACCTTAAACAGGTAAACGACTCATGATAAAAGACTATTTCTGAGAGCTATAAAAGTTATACAACAAGACAGTTAGGGACAATAAGAACACAGGTGTAATTGTTCTTTATAGTATGATGCAAGTTTGCTGAAGCCAAAGTCCATTTCCAAGTCCAAAACAAGTATTTCCTCATTCCGACCCCGAAGTGTTCTTTGGGTTGTACACTTTAGCTCCCCCTGGTGTTAAAGGGCCACTTGCACTGAAGCGTTTCTCAGTTCCTTGGGCACAATATAAACGAATGACAATCACTACTTTCAAATTGAGTGACCTAATGTGTATCCACAGCTATAAATAAAATTGAGCAACACTTAGTGGCCATAATCTATTGTACTGCTCTTCCGACGAACATTAATAATGGTAATAATGAAAAACTGATACAACATGAATCTTAAGTTCAAATCTAAAAGGCTCTACACGTCAACTATCAAAAGTGAATTCTTCTAAAGACTCGAAAAGTAAAATTTTCTTCATCAAACGTGAGAATTTTAGACTCCTCCCATTACGTTAACGAGCAGTCCAGCCAGCATACCTGATGGGAAAGTCCACCACCGTGTCCAGCTTGTCCCTCCAACACCGGTTGTAGGAGAAGCGCTTCAGATGAACTACCAGAATGCGAGGCAGCGACCACAAGTCAAACTTCTTTGTGGCCTGTTGGTGTTTCTTACATGTTGGACAATACCTGCATTTAGAAAAAGATTGCATTCATATGACCATGGTTTTTGTTTGACACTGAATTAGGCTGCAGTTGTCGTGAACTCTACCATGGATCGTGTTCTCCCAGCGTCTCCATGGTTGTAAAGAGCTCCGTGCATTCCCTCAGAGCCACAGTGGCTTTCTTCTTCTGGGGCTGGAGCATGCTCTCGTGCTTCTCATAGGCCTGCACACAATATTCACACAAGAATAAATACAGTGTTTGGAGTTATTGTGACAGGATTTTTTTTTTTTGATGAACGTTACCCTGCTGACCTCTGCTTCCTGTTCGTCATAACACAGTTTCTTTGACTCCGTGTCCCAGTCGATCGCCACTGTGGAATGTGCTGCAGAGAAGAGTGTGGAGAGGCTTTGTCAACAAAATGTGGCTTTCAAAAGATCAAGATCAATAAAATAACTTCAAGAGATTAGCACTCACGATTGAGTTTGAGGACGTTTCCATCACAGGGCAGCGGGCTGATGTTAGCTGTTCCGTAAGAGTTAACAATGCTAAAAGAGAAGAGTTTGGCTGGAGACGAGTTCCTCTTGGGTGTGTCTCCTTTAGACCCATTTTCCAAGTCAGACGCTTCCTCTTCCTCCTCTTCGGAGTGGCCATTCTCTGGCTCTGGACTCACCTGGTGGTCCATGGCCTCCTCACCTGAACAAACAACAATGAAATAATTTCTTTGGAGTTGTTTGGCACAGATCATTTTTTTCCTTCCACCCTTTTTTAAAATGTGGTGATGAGTAATGTTGGCTGCGTACCATCGTATACCCCGTTAGTTTCATGGCCGGTCCCTGAGTGGTTGCTGCCGTTACTGGAGCTGGCACTGCACGATGCCCCGTCTGACAGCGGGCTGCCGCAGCCACCCAGGCTGGCATTGGCATTGGCATTAGATGCTGTGGAACATTCAGGAGCCTGGCTGCAGCTGGCAAAGGTCGCTGAGGCTGAGGCCGAGGCCCTGCTTTCACCATTCGGGGTTGGGGATTGTTTTACATAGCGCCTGCAAAAAGAAACAAGGGAGATTAGTTAACCAGCAGATACACTCACGTTTTTTATTAGCAGTCACACGGCACTGTCAGGCTGTTTCCTCTTTACTCTGCACTCAGAAGGTCCTTACCCAATCCTCTCTAGGATCTTTTCGTACAGCACGTCTGCTATGAGGTTGTGTCTGGGCACGGTGATGAGTAAAGGCTGGCCAAACAGCATGGTGCTGCTGGAGCTTCCTACATGCTTGGAGTGGCGTTCTCTGAAATATACAGGTAGGTTCATCTTTTCGCTGTCCTCTTCCTGTACCTCATACCTGCAAGGAGCAACAACACAAAATACACATTAGATACACTTAGTATTAAACAGCCAACTCAGTGACCATCTAAAAACATCTCCGCTTTCAGTCGTGAACGAGACTTACACAAAGATGTCATCTTTTTCCATGATTTGGTTCAGGCCATCATCCCGTCTATATATTTTATGGAACCTATGATTGTAAACGTCGGCAACCACCATCTAAAAAGAGGATGAAATTGCAAAGTTGGCACATTATTTGAACCCAAGACAAAGGAAACCTAAAGCTAGATGGTTAAAAAGGAATAAGTACTAACATTTTCAGAGGGGAATCCACAGAGCTTGGACAAGGCGCTGCACAGGTCTGTCACTGTGCCCAGTTTAGGGACGACCACTCGATACTGTCGGGGGGGAAAAGTTACATAATTAAACACCAAGTACAAATCCAACTCTGTTTTTCAAAACTGCATTGCTAGTATTAGTTAGTTGGTATTAATTATTATGACTTTATTTATAGTCGTAGTCTAAAGCAGTAAACCCTGAAGCTTCATTCCACCTCACCTGTGTGGGTCTGGACTGAGGGTCTGACCGCACCAAGAACACCTCCATAGTCCGGTCCTTCTTCATGGGCAGAGGCAATGTGAGGTAGCAGAAGGGGTCAAAGGTCACAGACACCTTGGAGCACTCTGGACAAACCAGAGTGGATTTGAAGAGGCCGTGGAAAATATCGACTATGATAGAGTCATTGCGCAAGCGGTGGTTTGTCCAAGCTTCCTTTGCAACGATCTGTCACAAAAACAGAACGACTTTCATTAGATGTTGTCGTTAAACCTCAGAAGAAACGGTGCATCTTGATATTGTAATGTAGTTCATTGAAGCATTTTGCGCTTTTATTAAAAATAGAACAATGTAAATCAAAGCCCCCAATGTGTAGCTTCAAAACAAAAGCCTATGCTATGTCTTGTAGCTCCGTCAAATCTCTTTAACTCAACTTCACCAATAAACACAACGAATGTATGAAAACAGTTTGAAGATTTCTTGATTTCTGAAATGTGTCTAAAACCACAGATACCCAGTTCAACGCTGTTTCTGTTTGTTCTATGTTGTACCTCATCCGGCCGCCCCTCTGCATCCCTCAGGGCCAGGTAGGGTTTCTTCTTGACGCGGTTCAAATCTTCATGAGTCCGTCGAGCAGGAAGGCCAACAGCTCCTGCGAGTCCTGCTGCTGGTAACCTGAAAACTGAGGGGCAAAACGGCCCACCTGGGTCTGGAAACAAAGAGGTAGTTTTGGTTTAAAAAGTCCAGATTATAAATGGGTCATTTCAATCTGTAGACATTCACTTCAGATGACCCAACTCACTTTGAATGTACGTGGGGCCACATAGCTGCTGCGACTCAACCACATCTGCTTTACTAAATCTGCATAGGCCTCCGCTATCTCGCCCCTCATGCCAAGGGGATTCTCTCGGTTAATCTCCGCTTCGTACTGGTCTTCGAGGAAGTATTCTGTGAGTGGGGATGCATTACTCAGGCACTGGAAGAAGAGGAATAAAGGATATTATGTGATCATAGAAGCCTAAAACACAGCTGAATCGAAGTTGTAACATTAGTCGTTTGTTTTCTATACCTGGAGGGCAGAGTTCATGAAGCAGGTGTTGCCCAAATTACTGAGACCACACAGGCCCGGCTGTGACTGCGACTCTCTGTAATTGTAGGAGGAGCTGTACGAATTGTAGCCTCCCAATCTGTTGAAGAGCAGATCTGTTACTAAGGGTATCCTCAAAGATACTGTGCTGTAATAAAGCCAAATAATTCAAAGCATGACACTCAATGATGGTATAAGGATAAAATATCACATTGACAAAATACCACTTCATGTGTGTCCTCTATAATATTGCTTAGGCTACCACCCTGTCTCCTACTTATTAAGAATACACAAAGGCATGCAAATCCTGAACAAATTATCATGTACGGTGTCCTTGAGTGCCGAGAAAGGCGCATTCAAATCAAATCTATTATTATTATTATTATTATTATTATTAATAAATATATGTCCAAGAAGTTCACACAAACCCAGGGCAGTTTAACATGTTGTTGAATATCCTAAATATATATTTTAGTTCTATATAACATTTTCCAATCCACTGATATTTTTCATCTCTTATTTTGCATTTTATATCAAATAGTGTCTTCAGCACAGACACACATATTGAGCAGGGAACTAATTATGGTAATGTTTTCTACTTGAGTGCACAAAGCTTGTATCTCTCTTGAAAAAAACATTCTATTACCAAAAACAGAGCAGTTAAAAACGGTTCTTGCTACAGAGTTATATGACGATGATATTTTCCTCTGGAGTTGGTTGTATCAATATTATCTACTTTGAGAGGCCAGTTCATTAGCCACATCCAACGCTATCCAACACAACGGTGGACAAATACTTCTAACTGCCATTCAAAATAATGTGATCAGTCTACACTCTCCCATGTGGAGACGAGTTGGACACATTCAAAAGGCTTTGGAAGCAGAAGCATGTACCAAATCAATTGGTACTTGTGTATATCGACTAATAAACCTGCCTTCTCTCATGAAATTAAAAAATAATCCATCAACTCTTCCTTAACTTCACAAAGAGCTAAAGCGAGCACCTTAAGACCATAATGCTTTTTTCAATGAAGCACTATAACGGACCCATGCTGCCAACATGTTCCTCACAATGCTACATGATTGAAAGTATGCTCATACAGCTCTGGGGTGTATCTACATCTCTCATAAAAGCCGGTTTTTAAATGGGTGTTGACATGTACTTATCCCTGGGTGACACACTGTGACATTGAAAGCAAACTAAACACACCCGATACAAAACAAATTGTCAAATGGAAACTGATGAATAGACTAAGCAGTAAAAAGCAGAAGAGCTGTAAAAGATGAATGATATTACAGGAAGCACATGATTGTGTAACAAAGTGATCTGTCAGTAAAGAGTAAATATATTTATGACTAGTTTAGGTAGATACAATAGCTAAGTGTGATAAGTCTAATTCTAAACCTGTGTTTTGCTCCGCTCACTGGTCCCCTCACAGCCGGCAGAGCTGCAGGTGATCCGGGGATGCTGCGTACTTTCTAAATAGCGTACTATAATAACAAACTTGCTCAGCCTTTGAAACTGAAACCATTTTGAGAGACTTTTTTTTTGGTTTTCCTGGCAGAGAATGGAATAATAACAGAGGGAATGACATTAAAACATCGGCCAAGAAATTTGGCATCGGTGCATCCCTAAATATTAGTAATCTGTCAACTATTTTGTTATGTTAACAAAAACGTCATGCTTTGGTGAGTGGCTGTAGAGGCTAATGCAGTGTACTCATTCCAGGGTATATTACAAGGGCGCTAACGTCAGTTCCGGCCAAAATGACGGCCCCGGCCACTTTCATATATTGCACCTCAAACATCAAATAAATCCAAAGTTACGGTTTCTTTACTTCCTCTACAAAAAAAAAGGAACAGTAAAAGAAACTATTTGATTCAGAAGTCACAGTTTCGGTGTAAGCTGTCTGCCACTCGTCTTCCGGCAGACGGACCGGACATCGATCCCCTATTTATTTAGAGCTCCGTAAAAACAAAGCTGCCTATTTGGCACGATTTTCATATATTTGGAGTAATCATACAAACATATTGTTTTCTGGCATCAATTTAAAATATGGGGAATATCTATATTTTGGTATGAGGGCGTACGCCGAAAGTAAGAGGGTGCAGCACCCCTGTGAACCGGGCAGACAAAACCCTGGAGTCAATTTATATGTTAATGCAAGAATAATGTGTGAAAATCTGCATTTAATCTTGTATAAAATACACAGAAATTAGAAATATAGGATACGCAAGTTCCACTATAACAAGCAATAAGTCTTTGGAGCTGTCCGTAGCTGAGGAAGTAACAGCTACAAAAGAACATAAGGGCGCGTTCAGACTAGCCTTGTTTAGTTTGGTCGAACCTCAGAATGTCCTGTGCCATATAAAGCACACAGTAAACGCCCAGGAGGTAAAGGATCGTCTCTGTGAATGGAGTAAAGAGTGAGTGAAGCGGAGATCTCTTGCCTGTTGCCGGAGGAGGTGCTGTTGTTGAGTGTGTAGCCAGGGCTGCTGTCTCCATTGGTCACTGTTGAGGAGATACTGGCTGTTGAGTTGGAGGAGAGCTTTGGGGAGGTAGTGAAATTCCTGGATGGGGTTGTACTTGATCTGGTGAACAAGAGCAAAATCATCATTTAGAAAGCACATGTGTGTAAAAAATAAAGATCATTGTTCAATGTTGTTTTAACAAAACAAAAATGCTCTAAAAGTCTATACGAGGATACAATTCACCAAATGTCCCTGAATGACAAAAAACCACAACAAGGTATTTGCTTACTTGGAATGGGACGCTTGTCTGGGCCACGTCCCATCGTCATTCTTCCGCTCAATCACAAGCACCTGTGGTAAAACAAGCTAAATGAGAGCTATGCTGGCACAAATGACCTTCATGTCCGAGCTATCATGTCTCAGGCCTGAATTTAATACTAACAGTTAAACCTGTGCCAAGTGTTGCAGAGCTTTAGCAGCTGTACTGTATGTAGGTCTATCAACTTCACTTCCTTCCATGTGTGATTTGTCTGTTGTTGACCTCCAGCTTGCAGTTTTAAAACATGGCTGCTGTTTACTCTCAAAAACATTTGTGCCATAGTGAAGTCATATTAGTAATACATTGCAATACAACTGAACCATAACCTGAACTTTATGACAACACATTTTGACCTCAACAATATATACATATGATTGCAACGCTGAGTTTTTGTACTACAATAGACTCAGAGTTCCTGTTATTTTGTACAATGCCCGTCAATGAATTATGCATGCGCAGTGAGTACAAGTACTTTACTGGGCTGTGGAGTTCCTCAAAAGAAATGAGGAACAGAGTCTCTCATTGATCTGAAGGGTATTTGAATAACACAGCTCTACATTACCTGCCCCTGGAAGAGACCAGCATCCTGTACAGTGCTGTCCGGCTTATTCAGCTGCTCGTAGGTGTTGCTCATGTATTTGTTCCAGAGCCGTGTCTCCTTCTCCGATGGGATATTGAAAAGCGTCCTCATTTCTTTCTCTATGGTATCTGAAAAAATAAGATTTGCAGAGCTTGTTTATTATTATGATCTTATCGTATCACTTTGCCATGCTTTCAGTGTGTAGGAAGCCATCTATTTAGTTTTTTTAATGCCAAGTTAAATACATAAAACAATGTGGCCCCTTACCTATAGTATCAGCTTTACTAAAATGACGTGTAACAACATTGTCCATGTTGTCATTCTCACACAAGTTCAGCTCCAGCAAATAGACCTCCACTTTACAGTGCTTGACAAACATGCCATGTTCGACAACCTGGAGCAGAAAGGAGACATTTAGGAGCCCATTCCAACACTGAATGGTCAAAATAAACAAAGCAAAAATTGACAACAGTGTTACCTTTCTGACGATGGGTCTCTGGCACTCAAGGCAGCTGTACCAGCTCACAAGCTTATTCCATGCTTCAGTGGGTACAAGGACATAGTCCAGTTCATCTATAAGGTGCTCTTTCAGGGACTGAGTCTCCTGGTCTTTAAAGAAAACAGGGGGAAAAATGATGACTACAGGGGGTAATACAACTCTTGTAATCTTTATGTGGGATTTGTGATGTTGTCAAAAGCACGCAATGAACGTCTTATGTATGTTTGTTTAAAGTTTACCTGAGAAGAGCCCAGAGTTATCAATTGGTCCTGGATAGAGGCTGCGTTCTCCAACATTGTACATGTCCCAGCTGTCAAATCCAACGTACTTCTTCCATTGTTTGAACCACCGGCTGTCGATTAGATACCTTAAAAAAAATAAGATGGTGCGAACACACTTAATTTTTCTGAGATCTATGAGACTTTATGAAGCATTTTTTGGTCACCATGTTTTTTTTATATCAAGCAAGGACAGAAAAGGGTCAAATGATGATACAAGATTATGTAACAACAAACTGCCTTGGCATTTGCAGCTATAGTAAGAGCAAGCTAGTTTGCCTTAATCTCGTCACAAGCAGGAATCTCCTTTAGTTAATAGGCTTGTTAGAAAGCATTCACAAAGTAAGCCGTTGAGTCGTGGATTTTGTTACCCTTACCACTGTCAGAATTAGTGCAACAGCTTCAAAACAGAGGAGTCTCAAAATGAAAGTGTGTGATCTTTGCCCCTTGAACTAAGGTTATTGTTTCTAGGCTATGCAACAGAGTTCAATCACACAATCATGCTCGTGTAAAATCACATCTTCCAGCTTGAATGCCATGAGACCGTAGCGTATCTTTAAATAAGTCACAGTGCCCTGAGACACTACATAAAGGCAATTACTGATTCATTTCAAACACCTTTTGTTATGGTGACCGAGTAGCTAGTAGCTGACAGACATAAAACAAGTGGTTCTTCTTTTGGTGTCCATTTCTATCAACAAAGAAGGCCATTTAAATTATTGCTCATCTGACTTTTCTCTGCGGTAGAATGTAAATGCAGTGGTAAAGCCTGTTTAATATACCAAACTCCCTAAGCCTAGGCCTGGCTGACCCATATGACATAAAACAATATGAGCTAAAACAGGCAGCAGGGCGGTAAAGAAACCTTTCAGACAACTTCGACAGGCATGTCAATACAAGCAGGTAATGACATCGCAAAAATATTCCTGCCAACAGGCCCGTTTCCTGATCACTAACGTTACTAATCTAGCAACGAGCCGGTAAGACTGGCAGGAGATTCCACCATCTGAATCCAGGGCCTGTTCTATCAGGCGAGTAGCCACCAAATCAGCCAACGTCACTTAACTTGTCACAAATGAGATATTAAGGTCCCAGTACTCAACACATGAGCCGCACAGCTAGCAATGTTAGTTTGATCGTTTACGGCCAACCTAACTAGTTGTTACTGCAGATTCCACTCTCAGCTGATACGTTGGAAAGTCAGGCTGGCTAACAACTAGCGTGCTAACTTGTTAACATTAGCTTGCCAGAATATAGCTCAGCAGCTTTCAATTTCCGACTTAAAACCATTGGTAGCGTTAGCTTGCTAGCTTTAGCGTCTTAGCGTTTCCTGTTTCTCACAAGCTAACGCTAGCTAGCTAACAGAAAACACCCTGGAAACGTTTGCCGCTGCCGATTCTTACCATTCGTCACCCTTTCTCAGAGTTGTTTTTAAAAGTGATCCAATAGTCTGTTTGTGATTTTCGGTTGAAGGGGTTGGCATTTGTGCTGCTACCGGCTCCGAGTCAGAATCTGCCGCGCCACCCGGCTCGGGTCCTCCTCCCTCGGCCATCATGCAGTGAGTGTGCCGGTATCGTGAACGCGCCGATGGAAGAGGCGCACTGTGGCGAGCTTCAGAGCGCTGCTCATGGGAAACGCTCTTCCTCTACGGTCAGTACAAGCAGAGCTCTATCGATCCAGTATGACTGCTCTGCAAACAGCATGGCCAAACCAGTCATTCATACGCCTATAAAACGCTATATGACATCAAGCCTACTAAAGGAGCTACTTAAAAAAATATGTTTTGTTATGACCTCAAACGTCTTCTGAAGCATCAACAAACCTCATCACTAATTTCACCTATGAAACCTTGTGGTTTGATAGAGGACTGGCACATTAGTGAAATGACTCGCTTGCATTGTAATAGTATTTAATGTGTTGGGTGCATTGAAACAAATAAAACAAGGTATTTTGTCAAAACAGGCTTTATGTTGTACAAAACACAGGAGTTACATAACAAAATAAACCATCTAAATACTTCCAAAACATAATTTTCAATCACACAAACATTCTCTGCCAACAGTTAATCAATTTCTGAGTCTACTTAAAACTTTAGGCAACTGACACAGACCACCTGATCTATGATCTAACAAAGGACTCATTAAAGGTAGTTAAAGTATAATTGAATAAACATCATTCAGACCTGTTAAATGGTAGTGTGTCCTATTGTTTAAACACGATGATATATATGAGAATTGGAACAGCTAGTTTAGCTGTGGATGTTATAAGAAAAAATAATCACTAGGTAGTTCACATTCTATAACCTAATGGCATGATGCCATACAGATACTAGCTAATAATAATGCATTAAAAAAGCAAAACATATTTTGTGATCGTCCCAAACATTTTCTTGTCTCAAAAAGAGACGAGGCAGCAGCAGAACCAGTGTATTGTTAAGATATTTCAGAGATTTTATTAACAGGAATGGAAAGGAAATAATACATGTGAAATGACAAGGATCACAAATAAGTGAATGTAAACTTTGCATAACATGAAGGGATTTGTCCCATCTCTGTTGCTTTAACCAAAAACAAATCCCTGCAATGATCAAAATTCAAATTGAAGGCTCCAGGTATAACTGACCAGGCCATCAGAAGATACCGCATGGCAGCTCCTTGCTAAACAAGCCATCAAAGTCCAAGTCTCTGCTCATCAAATCTTCCTCTACACTCTCCAGTGCCCACTGATGATCCGTCAGTTCCAGTGCCTCCCACTCAGCCTGAAATTAAGGACAGACACCACATTAACAACCAAGTAGTGTTGCACGGTGCACCGATACTAGAAAGGTATCGCGATACCCTGCAGTTAAAAACGCAATGATTCCCCCATTTCATCAGTATTGGTACTTGACATTGTTGACAGAATGACATTGTTTTAATAAGAGCCGTATTTCCTATGTGTGTTAAGCGCTCTGCTTCCACTCTCTGCAGCCGTGCCTGCAGTGCCTCCCCTCTCTCATGCACGCTCTAGCTGTCATATCATGTGACAAAACGAGAGCATAGCTGCAAGTGCGAGTGCTATTGCAGATGCGCCTCGGCTTGTTGACAAAAAAGACGCTGCAGCTACGCCCGTTGTGACGGGACCCGTGCGCGAAGCAAAACACGTACTTCAAGTTAAAGACTTAACACACTTAACTATCTTATCTACATCTGGAACTTGCTAAACTAGTTATAAATATGTTTATTCTTCACTGTCGAGTCACTCATTACTGGATCATTGAGCTGCATGAGACGGACTGGCTGTCAGGAGAGGGAGAGGGGAAAAGAGTACTCCCTTTATTTGTGTTATTATCCAAAGTTAATGTAAACTTTTGAATAATGTAGTTCATCTACTATAAGTAGTTTGTTTAACTGATTTTCACCCCCCAGGTTTGAAATAAAGCACAATAATGACATTTAAGACTGTTTCCCCTTTTTTAAGAAAAGTACCGAAAAAGTATCGAAATCACAATTCTTGACTTGGTATCGAAACAAAAATGTTGGTATGGTGACAACACTACAACCAAGCAAAGCCCAACCATGTTAATTATGCTGAATCTACAGTATATACCTTGAAAGCTTTATTTGTATCAGCAGGCATTGCCATGGCAGCACCACTCATCTGCTCTTGCATGATCCTTGACTGATCTGCACCTGTAGGGATTGCATTGATAAACAATTACAGAATATACCAAAGTCACAGACTTTAATCACAAGTCTAAATTGTTTTTCTTCTATAAATGTCCAGTAACATCTTCAAACATTTTGAATGAAACAACTCTGTTCGTATGTTTTGAAATATATATTGTTCTACATGAAATAACTGCTGGCAAATACTGTTGAACCTTCTGACAATCAGAATAAGTAGAATTAACAATTTCATGTTACCATCAAACAATATGCAAAACATTGCAAATTATCTTAGAATTAGCTGCATTTACCATTATCTTGACCTAGGATTAAAGAGTACATGCTCCGTAGTCCAAACACGTTCAGGAAATACCACGATGCCGAGCTCACCCTAGATGATAAAGACACACACACACAGAACAAATGACAAAAAGGTCACATAGTATCTTAAGTATTTTAAGATTAATTCAAAAGGACTGATACAGTACATGTCCATAGATCCCATTAGTTTATTATTAGTTTACCAGGAGGCATCCAGTGAGAGCAGCTCTACCCCCTGCTGCAGCATGGGCTTGAACCGAAGAGTGAGAGGGAAGGGAACCTTAGCTGAAATGAAATAGATTACAAAAGGAACTCAATGTTGTAATTCCATATCGACAATATGCTATCAAGTAGCAAGACAAATGAAAAGTTATCTTTAATGAGGGTTGCATTGTGCATCACAAGCGGCAAAATCTGAGAGACAATGAGATAGTTACTCGTAACAAATCCTGAAAAGGTCCAGTTGATCCAGCCTCCAATGAGAATCATGGGAAGCACATTGGTGACATTTCCTTTCATCATATCTGTCAGCATACTGGGATCTGTGAAAAGATAAAGCATGGAACAAAAACAGTAAATGTAAGTCTTGCTAAGGACCTTTTTTGTATAATAAATTATGCAATTGTTTGGCTTTATTATGTGGATAACAACAATTAAAATGGAATTATCATAATCTGTGTATTGGTAAATACCTAATAGGATTACCTGTCATTGGTGAGGGTGGAACAACCTTTCTTTTGGTCTTCTTGAAAAACCCATCTTCTTGATTATTGAAGTAGAACTTCCTCATCAAAAAGGACTAATGAAAAGAGAGGTTGTCAGTAACATTTTCCTACAACTTGTCCTTCTGACAAATGAATAGAAAAAATAGTTGTTTTGTGTGGATAAGACAATAACTTGTGCATTAGTTTAAAATGGATGATGAAATTCCTCACCTGTTTGGGAATGTATTTTCCATTTTCCCTGAGGATTCTGCTCCGAATAAGAACCTGGCTGGATTTGGAGATGAAACAAAGTACGGTTTGTAAAACCATTCAACTCAGTTCTTTCCTTCTCCAAAACACAAATTCAGTCATTTGTTTCTCACTGTAATTATTCTGCTCACTCAAATGTAAATTATATATTGTATTCAATGTTTACATTTTGTGATTTTAATAGGCTGGCCTATTATAGTGCACACTGCCATCAATCCTGTATATTTGTATATGTATAGTGTGTATTCAATAGAAATACAATATCGATACATATCCTTCATTATTGATATGTATATATTCACTGCTTTGTTTATCTTTTATGTTTATCTTCTACTAATAATATGTATATCCTTTATTTTTGTCTTATTATGTTCCAACGTGTTATCTTCATGCTACTATACTGAAAAATGTTCCCAATTTGGGATCATTATCTATTTTAATCCAATTTCAATTTGTTTTTTAAAATTAGATCAACCTTTCAACTGAGGATTACCTACCTGTCAGAAACCTGTTCTAACGTCAACTTCTTGTCACTTTGAAGGAGAATGGAGACATAATGCCGAATCACCCCGACGAGAAAGGTAATGAAGACAATGGGTAACACCACCCAAAGTCGGATATTGGAGTCCAGCAGCAGCTCCGGCTCAGCCATCCAGCCTGCTAGCTTAACTAAAGAGTCACAGACAGCCATATCATTATTTCAGTACATAGCAGACAAGTTAAAAACAGCCTCTGTTTGTTTAAAATGATTCAATATATTAAAATGATGTTCTATTGAATGTAACGCCTTTTTATTTTTATAGTTTGCTAAATTAGTCATATGTAGCAAGCCACCACCGAGCCTCGTTACCACAGAGCTGTCAATTTGCCGGTTTAGCTAGCTAGCCGGCTAACGTAATAAACGCACACAATGTGATCTAAGCTCAACCTCACAAAGTAAACACGATCTGTTCTTTCAGAAATCAGGAGCAATCATGTTTGAAATGACCACCAATTAATACAGTCCACACTATTAGCTACACGCTAATGTTAAGTGTTAGCCAGGCTACCTTCTTCCTGATGCCGGGGTCACGGTCGGTGGGAGCAGGGGAGTCTCTAAATGCAGCAGAAACCACTTTCTGTGTTTTAATCCCAGCTGAGAGAGACGCAAAACATACGCTGAGTGACTAAATTCAATAAATTAAACAATGTTTAACAGTTCGCATCCACTGCTGCGGCCATCGCACTGTGGTGTTGGTTGGATCCAGGGATGAGAGCAGATTTCTGCTTCTGCAGCTCATCCGCATCTCAACGGGACTGCAGCGCCGCCCCGCGGTGATGGGGGAGAGTGTCTGCCCGGGTCAATGTGAACGAGATACAACCTGAGGTCCATCTCAGGACAGGGCAAACAGCATCAGTGGTGGAATAAGAACACTTGAACTTAATTAAGAATTGCAATATTAAAGTGTATAAATCACTTGCTCCAAGTAAAAGGTTCCTTTTCACAGGCAACCAGAGCCTTGAACAAAGGCCCTAGAAAACTCTTTCTCTTAAACTCTTATTGCCATTTTTTACTGTTACCACTCTTTCTGCACTGTTGACTTCACCTTATGCTTTTACTTATACTTTTAAATCATGCTTACCAGGTATGTCTATATCACAACAATAAAATCCCTTAAATCTTTTGAATCCTGAACTCTTGCATTCAAAACTTTATTTTAGTTAAAATGCAAAAGTTTTACAATCAAAATATAAAGTACATCAAGTAAATTCCTATTAAGGGCTGACTAAGTTATTTTAGTTCTTGGTAGACTAACGTTTGCCAGTAACAAGACTATTTGGGCTGTCATAAAAAAGGTTTTGCTACTGTGTGGAGGTTTGACTTGTTCTTGGGTTTATGTATATTCTATGTTATTTTGCTGTGCCCTTTAACTCCTGTATGCTTGCTTTTGTCTTGCACTCCCCTCATGTTGCATTCCTTGGTAATTTCTTCATATACAATTTGGAAAAGGAAAATAAAATAATTTGAATTAATAGAAAATTATGTATCTAAACTTGAATAATAAATCGTAATTTTTAAGTTAAGTAGGCCTATGTTTTGTAATAACTTAATGGGCAAAATAGTATCTAAATTGAACCAATATGGATTTAAATGTATTTGTCCTTCTAAAGAAATCAGAAATAGGCAATTCAAACTGTAACTGTGAAGTGCTCATGCAATGTAAAACACCTGAGCATACATTTGAAAGTAATAGGTAGGCTATTATTGCATATTAAACTATAATATTCCTACTTCCTTGGTACAGTGGATGTTGTGGAAATATGTGATTGTTTTATTTTGTCGTTTTGTTTACTGTGTCCTCCCGTTCAATAGGTGGCGGTGATTCAACGTGTTTGATAGCAGTCTTAAAAGCCGAAAAGAAGAATCTTCTGCTCACCGGAAAAACTGAAAAAAAAAATCCGAAAAAACAATTTATTATACTACAAACGATGAGGTGAGACAGTCTTCGGTATTAGAACGGTATGCAGCACAAAATAAATAAGATTTGTATCTGTTTTCCCAACTAACGTAAGCTAAGTTATTTCAGGTAACTCTGTTGTTTGAAACGTTAAAGCTATCGTAAATTTCATTTAGCTAAACTGGGCTGCTGCTGTTTTAGCAAAGGCCCTCATCACGGTAATCTCTAAATTCCAATCCTATCAACGATGCCAGTTTAGTAAAATCTTAAATTCACCTCCATCTAAACAATGGGACATTTTCGACCAGTCGTTCAAATCCGGCCTTATTGCATTAATGGCTTCATTTTTTACCTCAGCCCTCCATATGTCTTCTCAATGTAAGGATAAGATCGAAATGCAATCATTTCATCAACGCTGTTGCAACATATTTAGTGCAAAAGTGCAATAGTTTTATTTGAACTAAAGTGTATTAGTGGAGTATTGAAATATTCAGAACAAATCTGCCATTAAAGTAAATTCAGATCAAGTCAGTCTCTATTAGCGATTTTTAATTTAGATTTATTGGCTAAAACATCCCTTTGATTTTTCTTTAGAGTTCCTTGATCAAACGTGTGTCCTCTACATCAAAGCATGGGAGCTGATAAAAGGTAAGATGATCATAATTTAATGTGGATGTGGCATGTATTCCTTGAATTTACAATGAAACTTGTTTTCTTTTTCAGGCTTGGTCGGGGTGAGCGTAGTGGAAGATATGGTTCGGATGGCAGGAGAGAGGATCCAGAATGGAATGAAAGAAGGAGTCGAGATGTGGAGAGGGACTATGATCGGCGATGGAGTGACGATAGACAGCGAGAGCACTTTGATGATCGCAGAGACAGTCCAGAGGTGTGTAAATAGGAAAACCTAAACTTTAATACATCTTGGTTCTAAATGTACTAATAACTGCATTATGTTTGTCTTCCTTTGCAATAGAGGGGCCGAAAACGTCGCAATAGTGATAGATCGGACGATGAATATGATGGGGATTATCCAGACCAGGACTACAAAATGGAGCAGGAGGAGGAGAGCAAGACTATAATGCTGAGGGGTCTCTCTCTTCATGTCACAGAGGATGATGTAAGCGCACAAATCTCACTGATTCTGATTCTCACCGTTTTTTTTCGTGACCTAATGAATTTAGTTAGAAAGAGGCAACTGGACGTTTCTGAAAATGGAGATAATACAAGAAGGTTGATATTAGTGTCAGCTCAATGTGATTGAACCTGATTAAATGTTGCACACATTTTGTAAGTTTATGCAAAGTACAAGAGAAGACCAATATGACTCTCTCCCCCTAAATTCTCCAGATCCGCTCAGCTCTCGAGCAGCTGCAAGGGCCCCAGCCTGTGGACATTCGCTTAATGAAGAAAAGGACAGGTTTGTGTTGAGTGTCTCACATTCCCATCCACACTCTGTCTTACAACCTGCTTTATCTCTTCTTTTGCGATCCCTGATTAAAAAAAGCCTCACTTTTTAAGATGTCTAACGGTAAGGAGGTAACTGTATGTGTTATTCCCTACCCTTTTTGTACAGACATTACATGTTACGGTAAAACAAATCTACCACCATCCCCTTGACCTTGTAAGCACCCTTCCGCTCTCCGTTTTGATTTGAACTGGACTATACAAGCCCATTGTGAGTTTGAATGTTGCACCAAGGCATTCTAACTAACACGCCTCCCGTCTATATTTGAATGCTGTCTCTAGGTATAAGCCGAGGTTTCGCCTTCGTGGAGTTTTATCACTTGCAAGATTCTACCCGATGGATGGAGACCAATCAGGTTGCTTCAACAATCACCAAGTTTAGAATTTTTCTTGGAGATTACATCCCCAATGAACTTATATGGGGAGGACCATAGAGACTTGTGCATATTTGAAATACAGAGCTTTACATAAATATTTTTGATATCACACACTTGGCTCGTTTAGTATACAGCAGCCTTTTACAGACAGAATATTCTCTAAAATTCTTAGTTTACTGAATTTTGTGACTTCAGCCTTGAATCACTGTTTAAAGGTTTTTGCTTTTGGAAATGCATTAAAATCTCTTTTCTGTTTAAATGTTAACCAAAATACTATGCCGAGAATATTTTAGGGCCTTAAGCTAAAATAACCTTTGCCTCCTTATGAAAGCATTATACTTCCTCTTCACAGAGTCCCAAGTAGTCTGGTTCAGTTCTTCCATAGCACATTCTGCTCCAGCTCAGTCACTTGGATATTTTCTCATCTCCATTTAAAATCCGAAGACTCGAGCGAGGCATGGATGAGCTGGCAGCACTCCGATCCCAAACACATAGAAACCCTTTTTTTGTTTTTTGAGAGTGCACTCCCTCGTACACAGAACTGCAGCTTTCTCTCTGAACTTCACTTTCTATCTCTGTTCCCTTTTACTCCTTGAGACACTCCTAAGCAGCTAAGAGTGTAAGCCCAGCCACTCTTTCCCGTTCCAGCTGCTCTCACTCTTCTCATACAATTTTGAAATAACTTGGGATTTCTGGTTTTGCAGAACAAGCTGGTGATCCAGGGGAAAAGCATTGTGTTGCACTACAGCAACAGGAGGCAGAAGTTTGAAAACTGGCTTTGCAATGCAGTGAGTGTCATTTTGTTTGCAGTGTCGCACAGTTTTTAAAGGAAATCTAGAGACAAAGTGTGTAATGAGTAGTTAAAAAGAACAACAAACACAACATGCTGTATGTAGGTCATACACAGAGTAAAATCGGTAGACTACATTAAAAAGAAAAGATAGAATTGAATGAAACCTAAACATACAAAGCACATTGTTACGTCCACACCAAGGTTTAGGGGGCTAGGAGACAGTAACACACAACCAATAACAGAAGGTAGTGACAGGCCATGATTGGGGCACAAGCTAAAATCTTGCCTAGGGAGGCACATTGGTGAGGGCCGGGCCTGCGTATTGGGATTCATGTGGATTAATATGTGTGGACCGGAGGGTGAGGGTGACAAGCATAAGTTGCACTTTTCTTTTTTATTTCAATTCCAACCTTTGTAATGAAGAAGATGTGTCTCACTGTTGTCCACGTTCATAAAGCATAAAACTACACCATCAGAGAGCACTGTGCAGAGTAGGTGCACTTTCAGTAGTCCGCTTTATAGGAAACTAGTTCCCCACAGCAGATGCACATTAATAACGTCCGCTGGTGCATCATAAATACGTGGGATAGTGTAAGTGCAGTCGGATTCTCAAAGCACCGCAGTCTCTTTTCCTAAGTCCTTTTGAATTCTCCTATCCACTATTCCTTAACCCCGTGACGTTTCACGCAAAGGTCAAGGAATAGTAGGTAGGAGTAGGCGATAGGATCTGATTTTTTGACAATTCGACCTAACCCCAGGGCTGAGAGACAGAAAGCTTCCTAGGTGCTTCCTTTAGGACCAGCCCTGCCTGCTGATAGGCCAGCTGAGGGTGGGGGGATCCAGTCAGCCATCAGTCTCAGGTGCACCAGCATGAACTGATCAGCTGCAGTGAAGAGAGGGGGAGAAGGGAAAAGAGCAGGAGGGAAACAACAACACAAGTACAGCATGCCTGGCATGTAACACACATGTATAGCTGTATAAACAGTTTATATGTGAATATGTTGGTATAAACTGCCTGTATGTTTTAGGCACACAACTATGATCCAACAATATTTGTCTCTTTGTAAACAACGCTGTCATTGATTTATCGCAGTGTGGGCTGTACAATTTCCGGAAGAGGCTGAAGTGTTTCAGGTGTGGATCAGCCAAAGTTGGTGAGTTGTTTCTCCTTCAAACTAAAATAAAAAATGTTGTTCTTCCCTCTATGTACCTTCAGCTGTGTCGTTCAGTATTTCACTGACTTCTGGCAACCTATATGTCACCCCTCTTTGCTGAGCACAGATGGGGATTCACCAGGACCAAGTGGTTTGACTGCAGAGTCTCAGCAGCCAGGGGACTACAATGGAGACAGTGAGTGTGTTTTTTTCATTACATATTCCATAGTACACGCATCCAGTAAACATACATTACTCTTCATTTATTCATTGTTACTGTTTTTGTTCACAGCAATCATCTTGAGGAACATTGCCCATCTTTCAAGTGTTGATGGGATATTGAACCTGTTGGCGCCCTATGCCAACCTGTCAGCTGGCAACATCCGCCTCATCAAAGACAAGCAGACCGGCCAGAATCGAGGCTTTGCCTTTGTTCAGCTCTCATCTCCCTTGGTATGCTGTGTCATAAAATCAGTCAACCTGTCTCTTCTGGGGTGTGCACACGTGTGACAAATCTTGCATTTTCACTTCTTGTATAGGAGGCTTCTCAGCTGCTAACTATTCTCCAGAGCCTTCAGCCACCTCTGAAACTCGATGGAAAAACCGTGGGTGTCGATTATGCCAAGAGTGCTAGGAAGTGAGTCATCACACATACACATGCTGTTTGATAAAGCTTTCTTTTAATAGAACATAGTACATATAAGCTCCATTTAGAATGGCACAATATGAACTGCACCAGGTGGGAAGTTCTATCCCCACATAGTATAGATTTCTTTGAGTAGTTTGTTCTAATGCTCTGATAATGAAAAACAATGTAAAATTGGTCTCCACAAAGTATAGCTTCATTTTCCTTTAATTTCTGCAATGGAGACAAAATAATGTGTCCACTTATTCAAACATTTATATTTAGCTTGAAAGAGGTAATTTTGTTTAAATGCACGTGTATTTAAACGCCAATAAAGGACACATTTTTACCCTGCGTGTGCTACAAAATGAGTGTTTAACTAATCACTCTGTTTTCTTTCCAGGGACTCAGCGCAGCCTGACGGGATCAGAGCCAGCGCTCTCTCTGTTGCCAGCACAGCCATTGCTGCCGCTCAGTGGTCATCCAGCCAGGTATCTGGGTTTTACTCATGTGCCATCATTGTAAATCATTTAAATTAAAAGTACAAGGTGTGAGCTTCCAGTTTTTCAGTTGCATTTCTATCCTGAAATGCTCAAAGGTGCTATGAGTACAAATATTGAACCTCTGGTGTAATGCACAATTTAGTGATTTCTCTAAAGGATATATCCAGTCAGCCATCAGTATATATTTGTGGTTGTGTGTAAGAATAGCTGGTATCATACTTCTTTGTAGAAATAGCATCTTTAAAGTAAGATAGAGCCTAAACCTCACATGATTCACTGTTTGTGTAAATTACAGTTCTGATGATTTTAGTGAGGACATTTTTTTATAAAGCTTGACTTTTTTAAATTTGTGTTTTTGTGTATTTTTGCTGATTTTGCTCTCCTCTGTTTTTCTTGTAGTTGCAGCAAGCTTCAGGTGCCAGCTCTGACTACATTTCCCCCGAGGGCTATGCACAGCAAACACAGGTCAGACCAAACTCTGCCTTATTATGAACATGACTTTATATTAAAAAAGACAAAAAGAACAAAGACTTATGTGACACTTTGTATTCTCTGATGTAGGGACAGAGTTATCAGGTGTGGCAGCAGCAGCCTGAAGTCTTGGCTCCAGTGATTGGAGATGGATTACTTGGAGGTAAAAAGAGGTGTCAATCCCTCTGTGATATTTTCCCTGATTCTTATTCTAAGACTGGGTTTGCTGATCCATTATTACCATCTGTCTTTAGCTGCTCCAGCAATACATGCATGGATCCCTGCAGCTGCTGTCATATCGCAGACAGCTCAGGTTTACCAACCAATCATCGTCAGCCAGCCAGACATACAGGTACCACCATGGCGCCTATTTACTTACACATAACATCTCATTTTTAGGTTACCACTGGGGTTTTATTGATGTTTGATTTATTATTTTCTTTCACTCTGTTACATCAGTTAGTAAGACCTGTTGATGCAGCGCTACAGACTGCTTGTGTTTCCACGGCTGCAGCTGCTGTCTGTCACACTACAGGTGAGATAGACAATGTTTAAAATGGCCCCTCTGCATGTTAATGAACAGAATACAAGTATTTCCTGTGATTTATGAGGCATGTTTTTCTCAATATGCGTCTCTTTCTGTATCTGCAGCCCCTGACCCCTCCACTTACCAGTACAATGAGGCTACAGGTTATAGTTATGATCCACAGACCGGCCTCTACTATGATCCCAGCAGCCAAGTATGTTCCCTGAGCAGAATATACTGCCTTACAATATGCTTTCCTATTATCCTTTATTTTACCAGTGGAACAGTTTATCAAAATGTTCTTATCCTTGTTCTCAATAGTACTACTATAACGCAGAGACTCAGCAGTACCTCTACTGGGACAGCGAGAAGGAGACGTACATCCCTGCGCCCTCTGAATCAGACACAGGTGCAGAACAACTGTCAGCTAATAGTTCTTCAACCCCAAACAGCAAAGAGCTCAAAGATAAAAAAGAAAAGCCCAAAAGCAAATCTGCACAACAGGTAAATGCTACTTTTAAATCCTTATACCCCTGTGTATAACTTGCATCTTTTTATTTAAAGGATATCTGTACTGATGGCTCATAAAAATTGCAGATCGCAAAGGACATGGAGCGTTGGGCAAAAACCTTAAATAAGCAAAAAGAGAGTTTTAAGGGCACTTTTCAAGGTTTTGGATCGTCTAAGGAGGACGAGAGGAGAGAGTCTGCAGCTGCCGACGCAGGGTTCTTCCTCTTTGAGAAAAAGGTATTTATTTTCCCCTACTGGCCCTTTTATTTTCGCATTAGATTAGGGTCATAGCATAATTGAGACCATATTAATAAAGACTCAGAGGTGGGTAATTGTGAAGTAATCATAGAAAATTAATTGAATGAGAAACTACCTCATAATGGTTTTCTTAGCAACTCCAATGTTACATTTGCTTGCATTATGACTGACTTGACTGTTAACCATTAGCTTTCTCTTCATAATGAATTACAGTGGTAAAATATTTGTTAAGAGTTGCTTTCTTTTTAGCAGACGGGAGGTTTGGAAATGCCATCTTTCATGATTGAACAATTCAAGACTACAGAACTGGAGACTCCAGCCAAGGTTAGTTTGCACCTTTGCCTTAATTCTCCCACTTGACCATTAAAAACAAATCTGACATTACTCCCACCTTTCTCAATTTTCATACTATAGAACGTCCTGGTTTCTACCTACAACGGAGATAGTGAGCCGGAGGAGGGCGGCTCAGAGAGAGATGGAGATGGAGAAATAACAGACTGGAAGAGGATAATTTGCCTGCTCTGTCGGCGGCAGTTTCCCAGCAAGGACATTCTGCTGCGTCACCAGCAGCTCTCCGACCTCCACAAGGTGAGGATGGTGAACAGCAGGCATTAATCTGCATGTAGCTGTGGAAATTACTGGCTGTTGCCATCTGTTCAACAGTATTAAGCTCCACTACAAAATAAAGAGGAAGGAGATGTTACAGTTGCTTTTAATTGTTTAAGCAAAACATGGAGATTCAGCGAAGATCAAAACTCACAGAAGATGAACTGGAGGAGCTCGAGAGGAAAGAAACTGAGGTATTTTGCATGAATTTGAACCCATTTTATCTAGCAGTGATTTGTTTTGGTTTTTTGCAATGAGGACACATTTAATAAGGCTTCATGTTCATTTTAACAGTGGAAATACAGAGACAGAGCTGCAGAGAGAAGGGAAAAGTATGGTGTTCCTGAACCTCCTGCTCCTAAGAAGAAGAAATTCTATAAACCGCCGGCCCAGTACACTACAGTGTAAGTGTCATTTAAATCTCACTGCAGTCATCTGTGAAATTTCGGTAATTTAATCTCTAACATCTCCTGGTTACAGAAACTATGAACAGCCCACCAAAGACGGCCTTACAAGTGATAACATTGGAAACAAAATGTTGCAAGCAATGGGCTGGCAGGAAGGCAAAGGCCTGGGGCGCCACCAACAGGGCATCACTGCTCCCATCTCGGTGAGGAGTGAAAAATTATTTTTTAAAACTCAACTGCATACCTACTAGCTCCTAACAGATGGAATATGCATGTCTATTTCTTTTTGTTTTCACTTGCAATGCAATTAGCACTGTAACCTGAGGACTGCCTGCCTCCAATCTGTCGACTTTAATAACATTCTTTTCCCCACAGGCTTCATTAAGGACCAAGGGCACAGGCCTGGGTATTAAAGGAAGCTCTTATGAACTCTCAGCATCTGACACATACAAGGATGCTGTTCGTAAGGCCATGTTCGCACGCTTCACTGAGATGGAGTGAACCGGTGAGAGAAAAGTAATCGTACTGAACCAGGAATTATTGATTTTGTGGCCAAATAATCAAACTGTGAAAAGGAGAAAAGTATTTTTTGTTATTTTCCCTGCACAAACTTAAACTGTAATTCTTTTCTTCTCGATGTACATAACATTTAGTTCGGTTTTTTATATATATATATACAGTATATATATATATATGTTTTCAGTTAAAGGAACATGTAAATGCTGTATATTGTTTGTACATAAAATACTGTGGATCTAAGGTTTTGTTTGTGTGAACATTTTAAAAAATCTGACTATTAAACCCAACCTTTGTGCTCAACTACTTGTATCTGAAAGACTTTTTTTTTTATTGTACAAAGAAATTGAGTATTTTATTCGTGTGATTCTCATGGTGTTATTCAAACACTTTAACTAACGTAAAACAACTCTACTGCATATTATCCTACATCATAAACCTCTCTCAAATTCTCTGAGAATATCCCTCGATGGATGAACATGGAGGCGCTCTAGCTTCATCCAGTACATCCTCAGTCTTTGGATTCTAACTGCTGTACAGGTTGATCATGTGTACAGACATTTAAATTGGTATAAACCTATAGCACGGGATCATTATATAAATGCTGGAATTGTCTTGATTCTGTTCATACTGAATTTCTATCTCTCAGCAACCTCAGATATGCTGCCTCTATTGCCTGCCTTCATATCCTCTAACCTGAGGCTTAATGGCTGAAATGTTTCCCTAGCTCTGGCTTCAGTGTGAATGCCAGTGATTTTGAAGATGTCCCACAGAATCCTTGCTATGTTTGTTTTGGCTTGTTTCATCTCTCTGCTTTTTCCCGGAAGAACTGAAACTAGCTTAAGTAGGCTGAAGTGTAAGGCCAAAGGGATACTCGACAGTGTAGTAGCTCTGGCCAAATTAATCACTGTGTTGTAATTCTTAAGCTCTTTAATAACCAGTGATGTGTTATTGTGTCCTTAATTCCTGTGGAGAGTTTCAAGACTTTCATGTTATTATTTCTCATGTAGTTTATTTTAAAGTCGTTTTTGTAGCCTTTGTCAGTCACTTTCACAACTCGGACCAGCAGTCAATTTCCAATCTCAGGTTTCAGCCAAGCGTTTCAGAGAGTTTAATATACTGCTAATATCTGCTTTTTGATGTTATACACATGCCTTTGTTGTATTTAAATTCCAGAATCCTCCTTCATTCCCATCACTAGGGGGCAGTGTCAGTTTTTGAAGGTATCTCAGACTGTCACTGTTTAAATATGATAAAATGACTAAAACCTTTCAAGAACAATCCAGTTTTCTGGACGAGATCATTTTTATTTATAATTGCTGGTCAGGTCAGATATTTTCTTGATGCAATTTTATATCTGCTGTTAATACATCAACATGTCCCTGCCTCACAGTGACGTGGTGATGTCCTCACTGCTGCTGGGCACAGAGTTGGGCGTGGGAGGGTATTAACATCACTGGTGTTACTTTATAATACAACAGTCACAAGGAGGAGCAATCCCTCCCTTTCTATAGGTTTCTATGCATCGTCACAGGTAGCATGGTTAGTCAGGATGACAGTGCACGCATGTGTCTTTGAGTGACAGTCAGGCAGTGTAGCCTAACTAACCCTGTAGTAGCAGAATGACAGCTGTGATCTCCTTGTTGATTAAAACTGCAGCACAAAACGAACTGTGCTCACTGTCACACTGGGACACTTGTGAATGCCTACTCAGTTTTCAGCATGGCACTGGCTCAGCTTACCAGATCTGTGTCAGTTGACTAAGCCGTTTTGCATAACGCAGTTGGTGGCCACACTGAATAAAATGTGAAAGGATGAGGTTGGCATATCTAAAGCAAGTCCCAAATGTATGGAGGATTTGATATGAATATGATTTAGTCCTAGAAAAGAGCCTAGTTCTTCGAATTCAAATGTATATTCCATAGTTTTTGTTATTTATCACCGTGGGGCAGGTCAGATCAATTTAATAATGTATGTTGCCTTACTACCTGTAACTAGCATTATGTCTTGCCTTTTACAATATGATTCCAAAAGACAAGCAAATATAATTTATCTTGATGATAGTCAATCTTGCTGTCTTTATTTAAACCTGAAGAAAGATCTCAAATCGATACACACATTTTGATTTTCTGTGGATTTAAAGGAAAAAGAAGCACAGGAAACTAGAGCATAAACAATCTCCTGATTTGCCCCTGATGTATGAGAAGCATGACATGCGGAAATAAAAAGGGTGATACATTTTGTTAGAACATGATAAGAAGTCACATGAAAATTGAAGCTGAAAAACAAGAACTTCATAAGCCAAGCGGAAAGGACACTCCTGCATGTGACTACAAGAATGTCAATAAGAGGGTTGTAATGACAAAGAAAGTTGGGCATAAAGATGAGAATTTTAAGTCCATTATCAAACATCTAAATTATATTACATTATCTGATCAAGTGAATTAAGTCTGTTTTTTCAATTTAAATAGGGAAGCTCTGTATGCTGTCAGGTTGATTGTGAAGCTGCACTGATCAAAAGGACATGCTGTACAGCATGGTGTTTGTCTACATCTGAAATGTTTGTTTTTCTTTCCTCTGGGATCTAAAAGGAAATACATCTAAGACTATACTCCGAACAAATGCATGACAAACAGAAGGACTCACACTGGTCGTACACGTGTCTCATGCAGGCAACTGGCTTTAGACTCTGGCCAGCTGTCCAAACAAGAGAATGCAATAACTGAGGAACTTAGGAGCTGGTTTCATTTAGAAAGAATTTAGATGTCTTATTCAATCTTAGCATTCATAAGATAAGGTATTTCTACTTTATTATGCAGGTATTATTCTAAAAAGACTTTGGGATATTTCTTCCATGGGGCCCTAAAGACAACTTCCTGATACCATCCATCTGAGAATCTTAAGTATGAGTCTGAATGTTGTCGATCAACATTGGGTGTTTCTTTTTGTATTGTTGGTAGTGGCTACAGTGTTCAGCTGTTAATTGAGTCCAATCCAATTTTGGACATATTCTGTCTGTAATTAAAAGCTGGTTTGAAGATACTATATATAACAAGGTGAATCTAATCTGATTTCACAAAATGTTACCATCAGTTGGTGTAACTTCTAAAAGAAAGCCTATAGTTCAAGAGATTTCCATGGCTTCAAACTTTAGGGATGTAGAGCAATGCAATGGGCTCTGGAAGGCTGTGTGGTATGGTTGTGTTTTGAGCTAAATGCTAAGACCTGAATGCTAACAGTAACAATGATAAGGTTGTGTTGTTTAGCATGTACAATGTTTAGCATTTTTATAATCTAAGTTCAGCCTGTCAGGGGCTCTCAGTTGTAAGTATGACACATTGCCTGGGGACCATGAATATCTGCATAAGAAGTTGGTGCCAATCGATTCAATAGATGTCGAGATACTCTACTGGATACCTAATAGATTCAACCTGTTGATGGCCATAGAAAAAAACTTAGAGGGTTGCAAAAGTCTTTTGCATTTATCCTCTGGGGACTATGAATGTCTCAATCAAATCCATTATTTGTTGTTGTGTTTAATTTAGCATCTCTGCCATCTCTGCCAATTTGGTGAACTGAACAAAACATTACCATTTATGAGCCATGTCACTTGCATTGCTAAAATGATATATTGTGATAGCGATATGTGACAAAAATGAGTTGCAACTGATAGTTTATTTTTTCGATGATTGGAAGAAGGTCCATATCATACCATATATTTTTTTTAAAGTTATTTTTTGGGGGCTTTTTGCCTTTAATCGGATAGGACAGTGGAGAGTGACAGGAAAGTGGGAGAGAGAGTCGGGGTGGGATCCGGAAAGGACCACGGGTCGGGAATCGTACCCGGGTCGCTGGCGTACGGTGCAGGTGCCCCAGCCAGTTGCACCATGGCCGGGGCCGGTCCATATCAAATGTAACATTTCCTAAGTTATCATTTCGTTAATGAACTTCATGGTAAAACAAAAAAGCATCAAGGCCATGTGTAAGGGACAAATGACAAGTACGCCATTGAACAAAACCTTTATCCTAGAACGTGCTTGGCTCCTTTGGGCTTCAAAGTTTCAGCTCCCTCCTGGAACGACTAGGCTGCTCCTTCAGGGAATTCCTCCCGCAGAGAGAAATAATGCTCAGGACTTCTCTTGTGTGTGTTTGTGTGTGTGTGTACTACGGCTCTTTGATTGTAAAAGGAGCAATGGACGGGCAGGTGGCCCAAGTAATTGTTTATGTGTGTAGGAGAGGGAACTTCTTCTGTAAAAACGTTCTGAGATGATTGAAGTCTGGTGAGAATAACAAACATCATCATCCTGGTTTGACAGATGTCTCCTCTTGATAAATGCTTCAGAGACTCCCAGATTACTCTAGCCTATCACGTCCTTTTGTAAGATTAACACTTGCTGAAAATATGCCTGCTTTCCTTTTTACAGATGTTTCTCATCACCTGCTGGTGCTGATGTGGTGATAATAATAATCTTCTAATGAAATATAACAATGTTTTCCCTAATGATGCTCTCATTCAACTCAATCAAATGTGTGTCATCGGATCCTAAAGGAGAGGTCCTTAAAGTGAAATAAAAAACAGCTATGACCATTGATGATGACGATGTTGTTCAGAAAATGACTTTACTTTACTTTTATGCAGCCTTTAAACAGAAGAAAGACAACAGTTGTGCAATATTGAGATATCCAAAATCTTAGACTATATCAAGATATCACTATAATACAATCATATTGCCGAGCCCTAACCAAAATAACCAACGTAGATTAATACAATTGAACAATAAAATTGATATTGATATTATTTGATATGGATCTGATTATTCTCAGACTTCGTATTGACTAAATGTGTTGATAAAAACAACCCCCTTTACTATTGAGCAGACATGTCATTTTTCTTTAACACCCACAAACTGACTCATGCCTGAAGTCCCCAAGGCACCATGTCAAGTGTTGTTAGTGTTAGCTGATGTTCACGCATGACTATGAGTCACCCCCACTCTCGATTCAGAAGACATTAATAAGCCTTTGCCAAACTGCTTATAGTCCTACAGTACATAAAGGTACCATGTGACTGAAACCACCGTTCAGGTAATTGCATAACCACATCATTTCCACAGCATGGCTATTTGTTGCTCATCCATGAGTGGGCCATGTTGCTTTGAATAATACCACAGTGACTTTCCTCTCTTCCCCAAATGATGAATGCACACAGAAGATTGGCCTTAATTGAGTTTGATTGCAACATCATCCAGCAGGGCTCAGCAAAATAAGCTGAATGGGTTTAGTGGTCTATGATGAGATCTTTTCTTCCCGTTCCTAATTATGTAGATGGCGTGGGCTGTAGGGCTGTGGGGCTGTGGAGCAAGGATAGGAGGCTACAAGCACCTTCACAAAGACAGTGAGATAAGAGTGTAGCCCAAAAAATATTTTCACTCACCTTTTGTGTGCCAGTCAGTGAATGTAAACAGCAATGTTACTTGGTAGGTTGGTTAGCTTTGTTCCAAACTGAAATAACTAATAAACCTTTGGATGGGTTGACATGCAAACGTGCATACTGCAATTCCTAGCTTTGCCTTTAAGCGCCAAATTGAGATACAATTTCAGTTTGTCTTATATTGAGTTTTTTAGGCAATTACATCCTGCAAAGGTATGACAATCAACCTCAGTTGTAGCCTCCTTTTGTGTTTATAAATATTTAGCAAATGTTTGCTAGCATGGCTGTAGAACGATGGTCATTGGAATATCGTTAGTACACCTATTAGTATTTTGTACCATCTGTCCCCCATTTCAATGTAGCTAGTCTTTTTTAATTAGGTAATAAGGTTCAGAGTTCTCTGACATAAAATTATCATGTGTAAGCTAAAATAAATTCATTGCTATAATACTTATCTATTTATTTATTTATTTAGCATCTCTGCCATCTTGCTTGCATTGCAGACCTGCTACACCCAGTTTCTATGGTTACGCCTTGCTGTGCACATCTCTTGGTAGTCAGAAAGTCCTCTGGAGTACTACGCATCATCTTAAAGCTAGCAGGTAAGGCAAGGTGAGACTGGTACACATGCACGGTCTAAAGAAGAAAGAACCGGGGGAGTTCATACAAGTGAATGAAAATGGTGTGCCTCCAGAACCAGTAGCCAGATGTCCTTGCATTCACCCTCTCCTCCTCATTAGCTGACAGTGCTTAAATTAGCTTACCAACACATTTTAGTGGGGAATAGGAACAACCAGAGGACTACGCTCTTGAAATGAAGCCCAGAAATGAAAGCACACGCACTTCCTTAGATTCTGTCTTTGAACTATAGCATACATCTGCTGAGCTGCTCTGCTGACCTCCAGGACACACCAGCCACTTTCTCAGCATCTCTGGCCCTTTCCTCAATGGGTAGCCATTCCCCACTGGGTCAACCTCAGAGCAGATGCTGTGCTTATATGTCCCCAAGGTTAAATGTCCTCTGTTTTCCACAAGGTCAGGTTTACTGCCACAGCTTCAAAAGAAATGGTGGTTTCTTGGTCATTCTGGGGTGAGAAGACAGTATGGTATTTGTGGGAGCAAGTGCGGAATGTATCAGCTCATGGATCTAAATGCATTGATTTAAAAAGATAAGGCATGTGTTTGTATGCACATTGAGTAATTAATGCCTTATAAATTAGTCATTTTTTATGGAAAATGTGTGTTAGCTCTACCTGCCCCCATATAGATGAAGGTTCACAGGATTAGGGGACCTGTTCGTATTTGACTGCAGGTGTGTGTGTCGTCCTCTCGTGATCGTGAGCTAGAAGAGAGAGAAAAGAGACCCAGAGCGTTGTGACATCAAAACACGCTCCCGCTCATGACCTAGAAATGAAGCGTGCGTATCCTTTGTGCGTAAGCAACAGTGAGTCTTTGTGGCACATGGTTCAGGCAGCTGTTTACGTTGTAGATGTTGATACCTGCCAAAAATATTTTTAAAATTGTTTTCCTTCGAACCAATTAAAGGAGAGACACTCGAGTAGATTAAATAAATGCATGGTGTGTGCGACCACTCAACGTCTCATTGTCTCATAATGCGCGCTCAAGCATGACGATCAATCCGTCAACATGAAATGCACACGACCACCTTCACCGTGTGAAAATAACATGATAAAAGCAGCAGGCACCAGCCTTTCAACGACCGACGATATCAACGCAGCGTGGGTCATCTTTTGTAAACGATTTAAAGGGGCGCATGCCAAATAGTGGGGCTCTCGTGACCCTGAGCGCTGGCTTTGCAACAACACGCACACAACAATCATTTGAATGGGGTTGCTGTGCGTGCGGTAGGCGGAACCCGGGCACTCTTCACATCCCACTTTTGAGAAGATTACGAGGACAATTGTAGTGGGAAACACATTACATTTACGCAGTTTGGAGGGAAGGTGGACGGACGTAGCGGGACAGAGGCAGGACGAAACGCCACCGGAGGAGGCAGAACCAGCAGCGAGCAGAGGATAGCTCTGTGTGGAGATATTTGGAGTTGGACACTGGTACTTCACTGGTAAGACACTGAATGCTGCCGTACGTTTTAGCGTTGACGAAGCATCCACAATGTCTAAAACTTGTGTTTTTCAGAGACAGGGACCTTAAAAAAAAATTACATTTGGAAACAAATCGCTCTGTATCGTGTATGTGTGCAGCATCAGCCTGCTTGATTAGTCCGACTGTGCATTTAGCCTACTAAACGGGAGAACAAGTAACGTCAAGATAACGTTGTTAAGGGTTGTTTCATTCAGGCAAGGTCCGTAGTCGCCAGATAACCATCCATAGAGAGAGATGCAATATTACAAAGCTTGCTGTACTTGATCTTCATTTATCTTTTGAGATGCCATTTTCACTCCACGGACCTCCTTTATAAGTGATTTCTTCCTCCTGGCTTATTTTAGAATCAGCTAGAATAATTTGATACACAACTAAATAAATGTTCCTCTGATTTGAACAATGATTCCAGTCATTCCCTCTCACTACCATGACCCAGTAGTGGCTCAGTGATCAAAGTTGCTTTTCAAATGACCACTATACTTTCCAATTTGAACAGTTGTATGTACTGTATGTATTGCACTCAAGACTATGATGACATTGTTGTAGTGATACATGTTTGAGGCATTGTGTATCTGCCTTGCTACAAACCAAATGCTCATGCAGGTACATCGAGGTTCAAGCTTCACTTTTGGATTGTCTATCATTTAAGGATGTGCCTGCAAAGCATCCACAGCTGGCTCACACCACGTCACAGCTCGGTTACAGATGCTATCAAGTTTGAAAGGACAAACTCATGCTTTTGGTGGGACTCCACATCCAACTATGCCAAAGCAGCCCTCAAATAAATACATCTAGGCTACGTGCACAACATGCGATAGACTGGATAAAACTCCATACATCGGCATGGTTTCTGGAGACACCTGCCGTCTGCAAGGTCCAGTTATTGACTCCTCCACGATGAGTCACCTCAAGGGCTCGTGAGCAGCAGGTGAGACTGTGGCTGTTAGACTTCACGGTTTGGAGCTGCTGAGAGCTGTGTCTTGCCCACATGGCCTCTTTCGATATAATTGAGTGACACACCTCTCTGCTTGTTGTTCGCCTGTGTGCTGCCTCTCTCCAAACTCCACCCCACAATGAAATCACAGTGTGAATAGACTTATCCAGCCTTAGATCTGCTGTGAGATTAACGCCTGTATTTGTGTGTTTCAGACTGTGTCCTTGCACACGTGTATGAGAGGGAAAGTGTGGTGTATTAAATCAAAACAAATGTGCAAGTGTTTGATCATGCACATGCATGAAGCTGGTTATTTGAGTGGAGAATGAAAGGTGTTGTTTCACAAATGTCATCGTTTGGCAGGTTGATAACAAAATGTATCGATTGGCAAGAAATGAGTGGTGAGCTCTATGCAACAAAGGTCACAGCCCTCACTCACAACTACTATACAGCAGAAAATAAGATATAATAATCTTCCTTAGTATTTGTTTCTTCTCCTTAAATCAACGGTTAGTGGATGAGAAGTGTTCATGACTCCTTCTCCTGACTCCCTTTTATTCACCATTAGATATGACACAGACAGAGATACTCAGTTAGTTCCTATTTGATTTGATCAAAGCCCTATTTGTATTTCAGATCTTCAGCAGCAGTATTGGTTTACATCTGTAGGAATGATAAGAAAAACATGAAGGGATTGTTCAGCCCTGAAGTGCAATGTAGTTCACTGTGAGAAGAAAGGAACACCCTGCTGTGACTTTGTTGATTGTATTAATCTATGAAAGGCCATGATTTTCTGTCTGGAGTTGAGGTTTCAAAAGGGATTTAATAAAAAAGCAAACTAAAGAAATTCCTTAACCCTGTCCTCTCACTGGCTAAAATAAAAGCCAAAATATTTGTATTCACAGAGTTGAAATTAAAGTGGACGGATTAAAAAGTCTAGGACTTTCTAATCCATCCGCTCCATGCCGCCACAATACTTACCAACAGGGAACCACTTCTGTAGGGCATTTGTTTTTCATTTGTTCTCCTCATAAGAAAGTCAGAGGAAAGTGTTGGTTGGTGTGAGTCTGTCTTGGTTCTTGTTGGTCTCGAATAACTTGCCGAAGACACCTCAGAAGGACAGAAGAAGTGTTAAGTCTTATCATTGGGTCAAATTAAACTGCCCAGAAGCTGAATACAATCTTCTGAGTCTTAACTGTAGTTGTATTTTTGCTCATTATCCATCGTTGGCTTATTGTACTCTGCACAATTCTTAGTTCTATGAGGGATTTGATGCTTAAGCCTTACATTGATCTGCTTACAGTCAGTGCCCGCCCTGATTGGGATTTGGACGTCCATGGTGCTGCAGCATGTGACAGAGTCAGCAGTGCAACATCCAGCAGGGTGGTCAAACACTGCGTGAGTTGTACTTCCAGCTGAATGAATGCATTCGCCCCCATGATGTACTCTCTTTCTTTTGCTCCCCTCCCATGTGATCAGGAGGAAACAGGAGTGAGCCGAGTGGCAGATGCCAGGAGAGATGGTACTTTGTTTGAGGGCACATGATTGAGGGAAGACAGAGATGGCTTTGAGAAGTGTGGTGTTGACAGAGGACGTCTGAATGAAAGGCTGGATAGCTGTTTGCATCCTGCTGTATTGTTTAACCAACAACGGGCATATGCTTTCCTCAATGAGGTGATGTCCTTGACCATGCCACTGCTGAGCTTAATGCTCAGTCTTTCGTCAATTTGCCTATGAAGCCATAGTGCGAAAAAAATCACAGCTGACTATCTGAGAGAGAAAAATGTCATTTGCTTTTATATCAAGACAACATTTCCCGGTTAAACAGTCAGATCTGTAGTCGAATTATTGATCAAAAGAAAATGATTTTTAAGAATGTTTTATAAATACATTGACTTGATAAAAAATGATTTTTCTAGCTAAAATGTTAAACATTTAATAAAGGTTTTCAAATGAGCGTTTATTACTTTTATAAGTCTTACGTTTTTGTTTATTGAATATATATATATATGGGGGCTTTTAATGTTAGTTGGACAAACCAAGACATTTTTATTACTTCACTTTGAATTGCTGTGTGCTGAAAGGTGCTCTATAAATAAACTTGCCTTGCCTTACCACTTGCGCCATGAGATAATGTGATAGGCCTTTTCACTGTTTTCTGATGTTTAACAGACCAATCAAAGAAGCAATCAATTGAGAAAATGAATTGATACAGATGAAAAATAATTGTTCAAATTGCAGCCCTATAAACTGACTCTTCCTAGAGCTAGAAGAAGAACATAAATGCCAAATATATGCTTTGAAACTGTCTCCATTTCATAGTTTGTTGAAACTAGTAAAAAAATAATATAATATATTTTTGGTTGTATATGTTTTCACAAGTGTTTAAAACAAAAAGAGAAGTGTTTTATCTGTTAATTAGAAGTTTTTCAGTTCCTGCTAAAATATTTTTGTTTACCAGTGACCTGTGCTACATTAATACATCTGTTCAGCTGCCAAGATATTCCAAATCAAACTGAATTGGTACTTTCATCCAGAAACTGGTTGGCAGGCCAAACCCAGTAGTCTGCTGGCCAGCTTACACTTTTTAGATGTTTGCACACACCTGCAGACACAGCAACCTTGTGATAAGTTATTTATCAGATATTGTTCATATACAGTACATTCATATAGCTATACTAAAAACATCTCGTTTTAAAGAAGCACTTTTTTTTTTCTTGCCCTGACTTGCAGGCTTATTCATCTGGCAGTGAATATACTGGTCTTTGCTTTCAGTGCTGTATTTGACAGCTGTCTGATGAGAACTGGTCAAATTTGATTTACCATATCCCTGTCAGCATTGGGTTGCTATCCAGGCCAGGTCTTATCAGCCTTACTGTATTTACTCAGATACAGTTAATGGAGTACATGCGTTAAAACATGTTTCTCTTTTTCTTAAAACAATCCCAGTAATTTACTGCTTTGGCAAGAAGCCTTAATCCAATCAAGTGATTTAAATTGATGTCATCAATTATATATATATATATATATATATATATATATATATATATTAAATGAATCAATACCTAACATTGAATATTCACCTTTTTGGGTATCGTTTCCATATCCATTCTCATGATATCCTTCTGATAACAATGTGAACACAACATCACTTAATCACGTACTTTTGCACTAAGTACTATCCAATATTTTAGCAACACCCTATCTGGCGTCTTGTAATAAACATTTTGGTAATACAAGTTTTCAGTGTACTGTGTGTGACAAAAGGAACTTGTTAACAGTTTATTTGCAGTATTGCACATCATGGTGTTATATTGTTCTTCACAGAGGTGATGATGGCAGCTCGTCAGCCAGAGAGCTGCAGGGCTGAGATCACATTCAAATCAAGTGAATAATTTGTTTCTACATTCACAGTATGTTGTTGACACAGATGTGGGACTGTACAGAATATTGATATCCTATCAATTATTTTGAAGCAGCTCATCACCTCAAGAGCAACGTGGCATCCAGCATCCTCACTGTAAACAGTTTTTTGTGATATGTTGGAAGATATCCCCTTTCTTGCATTTTCAATTTTGATTGGGTTTTTCTCTTTCTGTTTAGACACACTTTATTGCTTTTTTGGTTTTCTTTTAGATGCCACCACAATACCCAACTTAAGTCAGCAGTGATTTAATTGAATGCTTTCAGTGCGTAATTACAGCTGCGTTCTGCACCTGGAAAAGTGTGTGTCATACAACGCCTCAAACATGCACTGCAGGCTGGAGCTGCAAATTGATTGTCATCCCCAGCTAATGCAGATTCTGATGGATTTTATAACCTTCACACAATTTCCAAGCATACATTTTCCAAAACTGGAAACTGAAATAAGATACTACATACACATATAAATATAGTACATGCAGAAATAAACAAAGAAAGAAAGAGAGAAAAAGGGCAAGCATAATAAATAAACACTGTATGCAACTGTCTATTAGCACAAACCAAAAAGAGAACTTTCACTTGGCTAATGCTCTGTCTGCACTCTTTTAAATAAGTCACTGGAATTTTCTATGGGGTTACACTGCTCCTCTGCTGTCCCTTCCTGTCTGTGGGGTGTCCAGAGTCAGAGTTGAGCCAAAGTGACGGAAAGTATTGCGAGATTCTATAAATAAATCACAATTTCAGTGAGTCACCAGGCTGGTGCTCCTACACAGGGTTGTCATGAGACACTAAAGATGATCCTCACTGCCTCATGCCTTACTTTCGCTCTAATCCGTCATATTTTACATTGTACTGCAAACACATGTCAGCTTCCAGCTGCAGCTTGCCGGTCAGACCTGCAGACAATACAGTGCACCATTGGCCTCTTTGAGTCCCACAGAGGAGTGTGCAAAACAAGTAACTACAGTATATTTCTTGGAGTGGAATTTGCCTCTTTCTCTCTTTGGCTTGATTATGTTCTGTGTCCTTGTGTGCCATTTGTTGCAAGTTGATACACAACGCACTTTTCAGAGAAGGATAACAACAAGGTGTAGCAGAGCCTTACATTCATCTGGCAAATTGATGAAATGTAGTGAAATATAACTTTGGGTATCTGTTATTTTCAGGGTTTAAAACTGAGAACAGAACACGGCCCATACGTTATTGAGGGCTGTTCCCTGTTAAAATTAATTCAAAAAAAGCTCTTTCTTTTTATCACTATTCCTTATTTGGAAGGTGGAGAAAACGAGGGACATGACACCAGATTTTTATATGCTGAAATGTTGCCTTACTGGAATAATTATGTGCAGGTGGAGAGACACTGTCAGATTATCAAACAAGTGTTTGATAAAGAATTTGTTGACTGGAATGAGAGAGACAAAATAGGAAAGATATATTCACCTAAGTGGATCGTTGGATGATTGGCAGACATAAGTGAAAACTATGTACACTAGTTAAGAAGTGGCACCTAAATGTGATGTTAAAATAGATTTACATTGTTTGTCTGCATATACTTGAACAAATCTAAATTGAATTTAAATAAATAGTGGGATTTGGAGAACAGCAAATAAAATAAACGTTTGGCAAAAATAGTGAGGAGCCATACTATGGAACAAATATCACCGTCAAACATAAAGGACATAAAACTGCCCAAAAAAACATCCCCACCCACCTATTTAATAGTCTCAAATATCAGGGTATAAGTAAGTAATCCAAGTTGTGCAATAAAGATCTTTATTTTGCATACATTGGATGTTTTTTATTAATAACACAGCCTTTTTTTATGAGCATATTTTTTCTTTTTTTGCAAGTGAAGTGTGCCATGGCTTTCTTTACAGTACTTACACACGTCAGCATCCCTCCCCTATGAAGAAATTGTTGGTTACTAAATCATTAAAGGAGATTTGAGGGGAAATTATTGCCAAGAAATATTCCTCTCTGCTTTGAAAATTCCAAATAATCCCGATTATAGACTCTGTCTGAAACACTTGACTTACTGTGGGATAATTCCTTCCACGTGATAGTGAACATTTAAATGCACTGCCAAGCAGAAACCACATCCTGCATCCTTTCACAGTCTCTGACATGGGTTTCTCACAGTAGCTTATAGGAATCCTGGAGATGAGGAGTATCTCAGAAACAGACAAATCTCTTAGTCAGACGTTAATCTCCTATTCTCCCTGTTGGTTTATCACAGTGGTACCCAGGGCATGCAGCAGGGAGAGAGAAGGCTGGTCAAGAGAGGGAACAGAGGCCATAAGGCACTGCATGTGTATTGTAAATGCAGTTTCACTATAATCCTTCTCAATTTGTGGTGAATGTTATGATTCTTTTTTTTTTTACTTTTCCCTTCTGGAGGACAAGTATAACTCTCAAATCTGATCAGCATTTCTTCGTTCTAGAATTTTTTTTGAGGGGCATTGAGGCCATCCCTAAAAAGCCAACAGTGGAGGGTTGGCAGGAAAATGGGAGTAAGATGGAAAAAAAAAAAAGCAATAAAAGCATGGTGCCTAAAATCCCTAGGGTGGCATTTGCATCATTCATATATCGTGCGCAGAGACCAGTAACCTAAACTAATTACCAGCATAGCTCTGACCAGCTGAGCAGAGCCCTAATCAGCAATAATGATTGGAAGCACCTGTGTGGTTCTGCATAGCCTTAAATAATATCTTACATTTTCTTCAACATAAAACAACTCCTTTTATAATTTAACCAGATGAAGGTTTATATATTTATGCGGGCATCAGTTTTGAAAATGTCTACTCTACGTGAACTTTTCATTTTTTGGTATCCGAATATTTAACTACCCATGAGCCTGAATCCGCACTGCTTCTGAGTAGAGGACTGTCATGCTTTGCTGTTTGGTTTGGGTGTGAGCAAACATTGCACTGTATTTACCAGAATTTCCCCCAAATCATTAATTGAAGCGATTTTAGCTGAGTGTAAAATAAAAAGTTTCAAGCCCATGGTAACATAGGAAGACAGGATATCTCAAACATGGTGAAAAATACAGAGATGTGTGATTCTACTCGGTTCTGTAGCAGTCTAACATGTTTCATTCATCCAACAACAGCATGCCATTTTACGTTAATTACATTGCATATGTCTTTGTAACTGTGTTTGGCTTCCTGTGTGTTTATGTGCATGTTCACTCTCGTGTGACGGACCAGAATACAGGCAGATGGTTGTTGGATGCGTTTCCTGAGTGTTTGCTGTTTGTTTCAGGCAGCTGCAGTGCTCAGTGGAACATACAGCCCCACTTAAACACAGCTTTGAGTCTGACATGGCGTGGGGGTTACAGTGAGGGTATTCACTCATTTAAAGCTATTTTTATACAGTTGCAAGAGTATAAAGAGTGACCTGATTGGTTTGATCCTGGTTTCCTGCTTGAGAGTTAGGGGACCTAATCTGATCAACTCTAATATCCTGCTGTCAGAGGTCCCAAGTTTAAACTCATTGTTTTCCCATAAAATGTTCCCTGATAGATTAGCTGCTCATCAGTGAAATTGTTGGCATGTGTAATCTCTTAATCTACAGAAAATCTCTTCCTGTTCATAGACAGAAAGGGAGGATGAGGAATTAGCTTTAGACGAGAGAACCATAAAAAATCTTTTGTAAATTCATTTTCATTGCATTGCTGTAGTGAGAGAGGTTGATTTCTTTAAAAGGTTTTTAAAACAGTTTAGCTCTGCTATAAGCGTATGCAAAGACCTGACTGTGAGTGTCAATGATTGTCCATATGCACTTGAGCAGATTAAGAGTCTCTGTGAAATACATTGGAGACTCATTTAAGAAAGCTTTTTGGCCAGATGACTGTGAGAATCAAGTAGTGACAGTATTACACTGAGATTACTCATTGCATAAACTGCACACGCACACATAAAGACACATCTAATCACTCCTAGAATTACAACTGCAACTACACAGCTGAAAAGAAATGAGTGAGGATGAATCAGCATGCAGTGTGTCCTCTGGTTTAGGTATCAGTTCAGGAATAACAATCAGTGGAAGCGCCTGGCTCCGTTTGCCTCCCTGTGCGATGACGTCTCTGAGCAGAGCTGCTTACGTCGGAGCCTGCGAGCTGAGGCGCATGCACTCGCTGTGTGTTGGCACACTGAAGTGATGTTTTGGATGAGGGCATGAATAAACATAGCCTCTGCTGTTGCTGTGAAAAGACTCACTTGCCCCCACCAAAAGCATCACAATGTGGCATTAACTGTTGCAAAGGATTCGGAAGTTTGTATCATTGAAGGAGCATTGGATTTGTAATAAGGATCTTTATTCCCTCCGGTCCTTCTTTTATTTATTCTTATTTTCTCCTGTACAACAATTCATGTTATTTAATTTACATGTTCTACATTTGCATTTGAAAAGACATGTGGTTTATTAGTCAACATGTTTGAAACAGAGGGCACTACTGAGACAATCAGACTGATAATTAAGAAGATAGATTATCACCCTGTCAGCGTCTCTATGTCCTGCAATGTGTCATGGTGCAATTAGGAAAATGGGCACATAAAACAAACTAGCGTTGTTTATGTGGAGCTCTTGAAAACGTCTGTTTTTCTTTTGGTGAAGACATGCTCGGGGTAACACTGCACGTGTTCTTGGATGACATAGAGTCTGCAGACTACAGAGCATCACAGTGAGCATTTCCTTGTGAACATACAACCCTTCTCTGTTTCATATCACAATGGTGCTATGTCAACTTGGGCTCAACTCAATTGTCTTTGTGCTGGTACTGATTTCTCTCCATTTTTAGATTTTAATATTTGCTGATGGTTTGTCACTAACAACAAACAAAAGAAATGCTTATACATCACAAAGTTCTAGTATGTAAGTCTAGGTGAAATATTTCCCTTTAGGATTTATCCCATTGCAATCTTATCCACATCTGCCATTTTTGGCTATAAATATCTTTATTTTGCAAATAATACATGAACAGAACTCATTTTTCTTTTGTCAGAAAACTTGTTCTAATTGTAAAGGAGAATTTTCCCCACAGCAATTCAGCTACCTCCTTTTCACCCTCCTTCGCTTCAAACTTATGAAAGGACTGGAGAACAAACTTCCTAAAAATAAATGCTGTGCCTGATTTAGTTTGATTTCACTCAACTTCTTTCAAGGATGTCATGTATTGCTTTTGTTATTGAATATATTGATTCTCGAGAGCCACAACTCTGCCATCAGGTCTTTCTGTATGAAGCTTCACTGCTTGAGGCCATTGAAGAGTCACCCTTGTACCCGGACAACCCATCATGTATTGTCCTTGAATGGCTTCTCCCAACCTCCTTGTGATTTGTAGAATTTCTGAGTGGCAGTGTGGTTCTGTGCAGTGATTTGTCCCACGAGAGGGGCCCTGCCTCTGCCATCGCTACCGTCAGCAACTCTGCTACAACTGTGCATGCATACAGGATACTGGCATTTGCTGAATCCAAGGTGGCGTCTTTTCAACCAGAACGCAGTGAAATACCTTTTCAGCCTCTCGAGTGGTCTGTCGAACTACAGCCAAGGGGGCCCCAGTAGTATAATGATGCCTGGCACAATAGTTCCACTGTTCTCCAACCCGTTCCCAGGAAACCGCACAACATGTGCCATTGTGCACTGTGCTTTGCTGCCCATCCACGTTGCCCGGCTTTAGCCAGAGACACCGAGAGCCCTGGCTGTGCAGCGCAGCTCACAGCAACGTGGTTGGTAAGACAGGTTCAGAAGACTTCTAGACGAAGACCAGGGTTTATTCCCCTCACACTGCGTTTGATGTGTTAAAATAATATTGTACAAAGCTACATTTAAGAGGCCAGGCTGTGAAGCGGAAGAAGCCTGAGGGGAAAAGGACAGCTGAGTGGTTGCCAGGAATGGACGTAAAGAAAAGCCCTGAGCATTGTTGTTATGTTGAACCGTGCTCAATAAGAGAGGAAACCAAGAGAAAAGTGACAAGCAGAAAAATGGAGGCACAAAGACGGCTAGAACTGGTTCGTAGCTGGTCCTAGCTGGTTCCTCTCCTTTTATCAAATACTGGGGATTCAACCATTTGTGTTCCTCGTCTATGGCCCCTGACGTGCTCTCCATTAAAGCCTCCACTATGCAGCAGAGCAAAGAAGATCTTTCAGGGCCGGCCAGTTAGGGGCCTTTAGTCAACTGCAGGAGATACATGTCACTAGTGCCTTTTTTGGGCCCCACAAGCCAGCTGGTCACCTAACACACCACAACGGGATACCCAGGAGAAAGAGGCCTGATGCTAAGCCCAGTGTGTCACAGATAACTGAAAGCTCTGTTTCCTCTGAGTGTAGACATGTCAGTTGATGTGTCAATTATTCATAGGGTTCGCCAAAACATCGCTTTATTGTCAAATCACTGGGGTTTGTGTCTTGATTTAGGTTACAAGTTGAATTTTTTACTAGCTTTACTTTAATTCTGAGCTTGTTCTTTTTATCCATTTCAATTTACATTTTCAGAAAGTTTTAAAATGTTTATCTAAATCTCCGATGTGTTGTGGAGTGTTCTTAATGGGACATTTAATCAGAGTATTCATTCCTCACCAGTCCCATTAAGCTTTAACTTCAATATTAAATTCAGTTGCTTATTTAAATAGGAATGAATGAAATATTGTCATGTTGCTCCATCTTGACATCACCTTTGTCGTCCTCTAATAGGGATTTGCAGTTCAGTCCTGTCACTGTTGTCCCTTATGGAAGATACAGACTCACTCGAATGCCCTCAGGGTGGCCTCCTTTATCTTCCCACGTGTCTCTTATAACTAGGAATGAAAGCATTGCTAGTGCCAATGCACTCCATGTCAACTTTTAATCGAGTTGGACTTCCTATTATGATCCAGGAAAGGCAAACATTATCTAAAATATCAAGCAAGCAACGTTTTGTTACTGTCCAATGAAAACTATTTATAAAGGATCTTTATTATCCTTCTGTTTATATATAAAAAAATATTGCACCAATAAGTGTTGGAGCCCTAATTTGGATTATCATAAGTAAAAGCACCTTTGTGGGTAGGCGGGGAC